>NC_068976.1:16360934-16665480 GCF_016808095.1 Vigna angularis | reverse complement strand
GTCATAACTTATTTGTTTATTGAGATCTTAATTAGAGTGGGATAGCTCTAAGGGTGATAGAAAATGAGTGATCTTTCTGGATTTATGTTATAGTTGATATTGAATTAAAAGGAGAGTAAACTTGAGAGGATTGTTCTCTCTGTATCTTGCTTCTAGGAACTCTATCAATGTAGTGAATCCCTTCATCTAATGTTGATTGAAGGAAGACTGAATATAGAGTTGGTCGAACTAGTGTAAACAATACTGTTAATTTCTTTATCCCTTATCTTTTACATTGTTTTCATTCTTGAATGAAACTTTAAAGCTTTACCTCGGGAAACCAATTGACCTCTCTTGATTGAGAATATTGGCCTAACTTTTTCTACAAATAATGTAGATGTACCTGAATTTCTAGAAGGTTCACTGAGTAGGGGAAGTAGGTATAGGCCACGTAACCGATAGCTTGGAAGAAACTCCAAATATTTTGAATTTTTATTATACCTGTTAAGCCTTTTGTAACCTTTACGGTTTCTGTTACAAGCACAATTCAAGTCAAATTGATCAATCTTCAACTCACAATGCTAATAAATGACAATTCTCTCTGACATAACATGAATAGAACCATACCTTTAAATTTAGCAATTACAAGACCGAGTCCAAGTACAGTGTATGTGAAAGGCATGAGAGCATACACATTAGATCTAGAGAGCCACCGTTCCAAATCTGGAATTTGAGATAATAAAATTTGCACACATCCAAATGATAAAATTGTGTAACTGCTGTTCATTTCGCATGTATCTTTTCCTCCTCTAATAACATAACAAATAGCCGTTAAAATGACCCTGTTTCATGGACAACGGAAAACACCAATGAGCAGATTTGTTGTTACACGTTCATCCACACAACAACACTTGCAACTTTCAAAACTCACTCAATGCTTTTGGAAGCTGCAATGGTGGACCCTATTTCCCTTCCAAAAAGGGTCGCATGTTGAACACATTCACACAACTTTGCCATCCTTTCACCTGCAAAACCCAAGAATGTTTTGGTAATCAATTCCTTGCAGTTTTAATTTATACTTTTTCCGGAAATATTATAAAAAGACAATACAAAAGTACCATAATTGAGTTGAGTTGCATGCATACCTAGGTGTGATCTAACAGCGTCCGTGTAAGTGTAGTTTCTATTGCCTGTAACTTGGTTTCCAGTACGGTAACAGGCTGTTAGAAGACAGGAGGTGTAATAAGTGACCACAGAGTACAGAATGAATGAAACAGGAGCAGCAATCCAACCAAGCTGAGCAAAAGCCCATGGCAGAGACAGCACTCTATACCCAATGACAGCTTTTATTATATCGGCACTTGCAGTCATCCAATATCCTGTTTTATGAAGCTAGGTGAGTTTGAAATCACTACTTTACTAATAGCCAACACAAATACTTCTACTATTTGATTACCAGTTCTTTTGGGACGGCCATCATCATCAAAGGAATTGGAATCTGCCTCTTCAGTTCTGCCAATGGAGAGTTCAAATGTCTCTTGATAAGTTCTGCCTGTACCTGGTTCCGACATGTCGCTTTGAGAGAGAGACACCATCAGATTTGGCTTTGTAGTATTTGCTCAGCCTTCGCGTCCCGCCGTCCTTAGTGCTATGTTCACTTCCTATGATTCTCCTGTAGCTGAAGATGAAAATGCTAGATGTTATAAGTTTGATTGAGATTATTTAAATAGTGTAGATAGAAAAGCTGGTGATGAAAATACGAAGAGATTGAAAGGAATTATCGTAGTTTTATTATTTGATCTTTTATCCTGCAGTTTTAATAATAATAATAATAATAATAATTATTATTATTATTATTATTTTTTCTTCTTTATAATAATTTTTATAATTATATATAATATCAATAATTATTATTTTATATTACTTTTAATGTTAAGGAAATTTTGATAATGTACGCTGCTTTGCGCCATTAACTGCAAAATATGTCAGAGTTACTTTTGTATACCTACTTTTGTATACATGTTACGTTTGTATACCTACTTTTACTCGTCAGTCATACATACATCACACAAGAGCGCCAAAGTCAAATAATTTGTTTTAGAAATAGAACTGGTTTATTGTCTCGATAATTTTCGTTTCAAATTTGAAATAAATTCTTGTTTGAAGTTTTAATTAAATTCTTATTTTTGTTAATTTAATGTAAATAAATTTTTTCTGTCAATTTTAGTAAATGGTGTTAAGAAATATGTATGAATGTAATTTTTTAAGGTTTAATGTCCTAATAAATCTCTATTTTCATCCGAAATAGTTTGTCCATCCAAATAAAAAAATAAGTTAATATATATATATATATATATATATATATATATATATATTTATGTTTTAGTTGAGTGAGATTAATTAAAAATGAAATAAAATCACTTGGCCACATTAGTTAAGAATGAAATAAACAAATAAAAAATTACCAAACAAACAAATCATGTTTTTGTAGGCAGCTAAATTTGGTTGATTTGCGTCATCCTGAATTTAAACAAATAAAAAATATTTTAAGATTGAATATATATTTAAGTTCTTCTAGAATTCCAAATAAAAAAATGTAAACAATCTGTTCATTCTAGAACTTTGCTTGTTCATTCTAGAACTTTGCATTCAATCCACTGCAAAACTCAATAATTTTTTGTTCAGTAAAAACATAATAGGAATAAGATACTTTGAAATAAATCATTTTCATAAATGCCATGCATATAAAATGCTCTCTGTATAATCTATCTTTTTCTCTCATTGACGAATGTTACTCGCTGGCCTCAGATTTTCTCTCACCCCATATGATGGCTAGTCAAATACACCATTAGACCAAAGCAGTTTAGAAAAAAAATTCATAACTAGACTAACATTAACATGATGATAATTTAGTGCAAATATTAATATTTAAATACTTCTTTAATTTATTTTGAAAAATAAAATAATTATAAATTAATTTTTATAAACTTTTAAACATTTTTTATTATCCAATAAAGTATATAATTATATATTTAATATTAAAAATCATAAAAATAAAAATAAAAAATATTTTTATTTTATTCGGATTTTAGGAAGAATATTGCAAGGAAGAAAAATATAGAAAAAATGTTATTCTAAAAGCTCTAAACATATTTTATTTATTTTAGAAATTTTTTTCCAAAATATATTTCATGATACTCTCCAAAAATTCATTCAAAAAGATATTAAATGTGTTTTAGAAAGTTTATTTCGAAAATCTCGTTCTGAAAAAACAAATTTCAGAATAAATTTTATGTGTTTCAAAAATTCTATTTTAAAAGTTATATTTTGAAAATTTTATTTTATAAATTTCAAGCTGAAAGTCTTATTTTATAAATTCCAAAAAGTTTATTGTTGAAAATTTTCAGAATATATAGTGAGTTGGAGCAAAATAATAATTTAAGTTTTTTTTAACTATATATAGTCAGTTTAGAGCAAAATAGTCAATTTAGAAAATTCATTCAATTTTTCATTCAGAGCAAAATTTTCATGATATTCTCCAAAATTCATTGAAAAAGATATTAGATATGTTTTAAAAAGTTTATTTCGAAAATGTGAAAAACAAATTTTATGTGTTTCGAAAATTTTATCTTAAAAATTATGTTATGAAAATTTTATTTTCAAAACTTCATTCTGAAAGTCTTATTTTTTATTTTCACAATAAGGGGATACGACAGCGGTTATTTTTGGCTATACGCAGCGGTTTACGAACCGAGGCATATTCAGGCGAGGTAAAAAGTCAGACACTTTTGGTCTCGGTTGGCAACCGAGGCATAAAGTCCCACTCTACGGCCTCGGTTGAGTCAACCGAGGCATAAAGTCCCACCCTACGGCCTCGGTTGAGCCCCACCCGAAGCATAAAAGATTTACGTTTTTTTAATTTATTTGTTCGTAGCACATTAGGCCTCGGTTCTTCTCAACCGAGGCCGTACGTTCCGCTTTACTGCCTCGGGTGTGTCCTGAACCGAGGCAGTAGATTCAATTTTTTTTTGCTCCTTCGCTACACATTCTGCTTCGGGTTTGACCACACCCGAGGCTGTAAGTACGTTTTTTTTTTTAAAAATGGTGTCTGTTTCTGCAACATTCCCATTCACAAAAACAGACCTGCATATTTTTCAATAACCAGAACAGTCCAGAATGTTGCAGAAACATATATTTTAAATGAAATCTATATTAAAACATAAATTTATTGAATCAAATCATAAATCAAATTATTAGAAGCATAAATAAATCCAATGCAATCATAAATCAAGGGACCAAGCATAAATCAATGCAATGTACATGTTCAATTTATAGTAACGTAGAAAAGCATAAAACAACTTAGAAACATAAACTTAAAACTTAGTATATCCTAATATCTACTACTACATATTATTATATAAACGAATTACATATCTTGCAAGTGTTTTCCTCACAAGTTGGATTGACTTCTCTGGAATTGTAGCAGTCCTATTAAATCTCTGCATAAAGTACAATGATTTCAATTAGTGTATATGAAATCCAAATATAGAGAACATAAAATTCAAACCTAAATATTACCGTTTCCCATCCAGTGGTGTAATGTGCACGAATGATGGTCATCATCCAAAACATAACGTAGTAACCACATTCGTATGACCCCATTTGTCTATTACACTACAATATATCATCATAATTATAAAATGTTAAGTAACATCATTTGAATGGAAGCAAATGTAACAAAGTATGGACTAAAATACCAAACCTTAAGAGAAACCCATGCAAGCTTTTTAGCTGTAGCAGTAGATCTCCCAGATAACATCATATGTGCTGCAAGGGAACTATCAAAAGAAATTCTTTTAGCATACATTTATATAAAAAAAAGGACCAGACATTGAGATTCTTACCAATCTACTGCATGTCTAAGAGGGCTGGGAGGAGACTTATGCAACGAACAAAACCAAACAGCCGTGTTCCCCGGTACGGAGATCACAAGTAGCTGCCAATGACACCTGAAATTGGTAATAACTTATGAATGATATACCAAAATTAATAAATGAATGTGTTGAAGTTAACAAACTTCACTTACCCATGTATATAAGGGAGAAAATATATCTCCTTCCCCGTTCCAAAGCAGGTGGTGATGTATGTCTGGATATCATCAAATTTATTTCTCTCATGAGTCATAGAAGGGTCAATGAACCCATATACATCGTTGAACCCCTTCTTGTTACTAACATCAAACAGATACCTAAAATGAAGAAATAATATGATGTAAGTAAGTTCATAAAATACCAATATATATAAAAGTTTTCATAAACTTACATCATCCACAGCTGAATGAGTGTAATATTAATTTCATCTCTCCCCGACGCAAGCTCCCTAACATCTTGCTGATGCAAGTACAATGGGATATGAGATTCTCTTCCAAATGTAGTAGGATCCCAATGTACATTCATCGGCACTTCTGAAATGAGTTTAGCAAGGTCATCTAACGCACCAAGAGGGTCATCCTCAGATAAATGAGTCTTCTTCGGTCTAGGACTTCCCTCTTGACCTATCTGCTGTTAAAGGCAAAATTGGTTGTTATAACGTCAATTAGAAGTAAATATTAAAATTGAGAAGTATATAGTACGAGTGTTTACCGGGGGATTAGATACATGACCAACCAAATGTCTAGGCCAGGCGACAAAGGACCTAAATGCTTCTTCCACAGTGAAGAACTCATCTGTAGGCACAGGAAGAACGGCATCCGCTATGACAACTTCATCGACCGTGACCTTGACCTCATCTTCTGCAAGTTGTACCCCATGCACTACAGTGGCTGTCTCATACACTGTACCACGAGCCACTAGCATGGTCCCAGTATCAGAGAGAATATATAACTCACATGGACGAGTGTCATCCAAGTCGTCCCCTGGGGCACCGGCAGCTGAGCAACTTCCTTTACCGCTTCTACCTGTCAAATTAAATGTTAGTTTATGCATAAAGTAAATTAGTAAGCAAAAATAAATAACCTTACCTGTAGGGGGCACAGCATGTTCCGCTATAGGAGATGGTGGAGGACGATTGCCATAATCCTCATAATGCTGCTGGAACTGGCGCGCAACCATTTCAGCAACTTCATCATATAACTCTGCTCGAACCTTCTTTGTGATCTCCTGCGTCATCTCTTTTCTTATTTCGTCCTTCATCTTTTCATATGAATATGGACGCGAGGAAGACCCAAAAAAATGTCGTATGCCTATGCCAGTCCCAGCAGCACGCACCCGTCCTGGGTGCTCAGGTCGTCCAATAGCTGTGGTAAGAATATCTTGACGACCTTCTTGTGTGAATTGACCTTGGGAGCTCTTCTCAACCAAGGAGTCCTGTCACATAACAACAGTTCAATGGATTTTTAATATACATGTTAGATATATAACAAAATTAATGTAATATAATAAGAAATTACATCTTACAATTCTTTCAGATATTTCTCTAGCAGACTCGGAAGTGTAGGAGCCCGATGGTCTCATACGGGCTAACTTCCACTTGTCGTGCCGAGATGGTGGTGAAGGAGGAGGAAGAGGGTCATCACCCTCAGAAAGTGGAAGTCTACTATCTGACTTCTGCTTCATTATTTTCTCTTCAAGCTTCCTATATCCACCACGAGACAGGAGGTGTGGATTTTTATTCTGAGCGCTTATTCCTTGTGCTTTTGACCTTTTTTCCTGTGACAAAATTAAACAATTGTCATGGTAAATAATTACGAAGGAAAAATTGAATGATTTTACTACAGTTACCTGCCACGCCTCAGAAGAACGAAGCTCTACAAACTGACGCCATGTTTCTTCGTCAATTGCTGAATATTTGGAACATGGATTTTCATCACTTTTTGGTCCAAATATATATCTAGACGTCAATTTTGTCTTAAACCCTCGAAAGCATTCTGCAATTGCAGATAAACACCTATTCCTTAAGCTCTCGACGTTTGGCATATCAAATGTTATCTGCAACAAAGAAAGTAATAACCTCATATATCTACAGATTTATCAATATACTGAATATAGAAGATTGAGCAATATTGCTTAACTTACCAATAGATCTTGCCAGATGAGATTCCGATCAGCCTCAGAAACATGGTCAAACGATGGAGTAAGTATAGAGATACGATCACGTGCCAATACTCCAAGGTAAGACCTAAATACATCTGCATTTGGGCCAGATGCAACTCCAGTGACCACGTCAATAATAACAGGTGTCCTCTCACCTGCATTTCTTCTAAGTATAAGCTGTCGTAACCTCGTTGCTCCTCTCGTCCGTCTAGAAGTGGTGGGGACTTCATCGCCCGACAAATGAGGTGACTCAGCCATATATCTGTCACAATAAATAAGATGAAATATAAATAAAAGACTTACATATATTACTTAACAAAAGCCATAAAAATTTAAACAAACATGAAATTCATACATAATCATATGGATTGGTCATATATATATTCCCTCATTGTGATCTTCTCGTATTGCTTGTATATCATCAATTAGAGGGTCGTCATCCAAATTTATTGTCGTTTTAAATGGATGGTTGTCAGCGATATGAATATAACTTAAATTCTCTTCTTTATCTTCAATTTGCCTTTTTCCTTGGAGAGCAACATACCAATGGTCAGATGCAGGATCTTTGACATAAAAAACCTGACTTGCTTGATATGCCATGATGAACGGTTCCTCTCTATAACCAACCTTTCGAAAATCAACAAGTGTCATACCAGATTCATCTATTTTGACACCACTCTTATTGTCTACCCACTTACATTTGAAGAGTGCAACGGAAAACTTAGTGTAATGAACTTCAAATATCTCTTCAATTCTACCATAGTATCTCATGGAACCAACTACAGGATTTTGATCTTTGGATGTGGAAAACTGCAGCGACTCAGCTTCTAGACTGACGCCACTATTTTGAACTGTGCTTTTATCATCCAAAGTTTTCGTATAGAATGTGCAATTATTAATTTCATATCCTGTACAACATACAACATCAAACTTCAAGCCATTTGCTAACCAGAACAAAGTCTCAGAGGACCGTGATTCTTTCGAAACTTCAGATTTGAACCAGGACAAGAATGTTCTGTTATGCTCCATCAACTGCCATTTCTCTGATTGTCGTGGATACTTGTCCCTTACAACGACTTTGTGAGCTTCCAAAAATGGGATTACTTCATCTGTGTTGTTTAATATGTATAGATGTGCTTGCATCAATTCTTCACGACTTTTCGTCACCACATTCACACCTCGGATGCTTTTACTTGTAGAATATCTACTCAACCATGATGTCCGAGGGACTCCTATCGGATTTGCTTTAGCCATATACTCAGAGCAAAACTCAATACTTTCTTCAGCAATATATCTTTCAATCATCGAACCTTCTGGACGATATTGATTTTTGACGTACCCTTTCAAAATCTTCATATAACGCTCAATAGGGTACATCCATCTTAAGTATACTGGTCCACACAACTTTATTTCTCTGACCAAATGAACAAGTAAATGCACCATGATGTCAAAAAAGGATGGAGGGAAAAACATTTCTAGTTGACACAAGATGATGATAATTTCGTTTTGAAGTTCATCTAACTTTGTAGGATCGATGACTTTACTACAAATTGATGAGAAAAATGAGCACAATCGAGTTATCGTCAGCCTAACTTTTTTGGGCAAAATTCCACGAATTGCCACTGGTAACAACTGTTGCATTAAGACGTGGCAATCGTGAGACTTCAGTCCAACAAGCTTTAAGTCCTGCATTGACACTAAGCTCTTGATATTTGAAGAGTATCCTTGTGGTACCTTGATACTCTTTAAACAAAGACAAAAACTTATCTTCTCTTGTTTGGACATTGTGTAACATGCAGGGGGCAAATAAGTACGTTTACCAATCTCTCTTGGTGCCAATTCTTCTCGGATCTTCATGTCAACCAAATCCAAACGTGCATTCACTCCATCTTTTGTTTTTCCCTGGATGTTTAGTAGTGTACCAATCAAGCTATCACAAACATTTTTCTCAACATGCATGACATTTATGCAATGTCTAACATCTAACTTTGACCAATATGGAAGATCAAAGAATATTGATTTCTTCTTCCAAGGGGTCGCTACAGAAGACTTCTTCGACGTTTTCCCAAATTGATGATGTACTTTATTAACTTTCTCAACAACTTCAAGTCCAGTAAGTGGAATGGGTGCATTGTCTTTCTCTTGTTCTCCATTGAATGCTTTCTTTAACCTTCGATATGGATGATTAGATTGTAAAAATTGCCGATGACGCATATACACTGTCTTCCTTCCGTGTTTTAATTGTTGAGCTGCAGTGTTTTCTTCACAAATAGGACATGCTTTATGACCCTTCACACTGTACCCCGACAAATTACCATAAGCTGGGAAGTCATTAATGGTGCAAAATAACATGGCATGCATCATGAAAGTTTCTGAAGCAAAGGCATCAAATATTTCAACCCCATCAACCCACAACAACTTCAAGTCTTCAACTAGTGGCCTTAGATAAACATCGATGTCATTTCCAGGCTGCTTTGGACCAGATATCAACATTGACAACATCATGTACTTTCTTTTCATGCACAATCCAGGAGATAAGTTGTAAATTATCAGGATAACGGGCCAACAACTGTGATTGGTACTTAAATTACCAAATGGATTCATTCCATCAGTAGCTAAGCCAAACCTAAGATTTCTACATTCTTCACCAAATTGGGGGAATTCTTGATCAATAATTTTCCATTGCTTGGAATCAGCCGGATGACGAAGCATCCCATCAGTTGTTCTCTCATCTGCATGCCATCTTAGGTTTTTAGCGTCTTTGGGATTTGCAAACAAACGCTTAAGTCTGGCAACTAGTGGAAGGTACCAAACTACTTTCAAAGCAGAACCATTCTTTTCTGTGATGCCACCTTCTTCACCGTTTTTCGACTTGTATCGTGATAACCCACATTTTGGACACTTTATCAAAACTTCATTCTCATTCCTATATAATATGCAATCATTCGGACATGCATGTATCCGTTTATATTCCATACCCATCGGACAAAGAATTTTTTTGGCATCATAATTACGATTAGGTAACGTATTTCCATCTGGCAGCATTTCATTCAACAACGACAACAATTCTGTAAAACTCTTATCACTCCATCCATTGCTCGCCTTTAAATTCATGAGCCTTAACACTGCTGACAACCGTGTGAACTTAGTTGAACCCGTATACAAAGGAGTCTCCGCATCAGTGGACATCGTTTCATACACATGCGCTTGGGAAAAAGCTTCTGCGCCAACATCGCGGATCATGTCCTCTAAGTTGTCTTGTTCTGCTTCATCTACCATATCCATTGTGGAATCATAAACATTTTCAGTTGGAGAGACAGTTGGAAAGTCTGTTAATTCGCCGTGCCATATCCATGTTGTATAACTTCGTATGAAACCATCACAGATAAGATGTTCCCTAATATCAGTTGCGTTCAACTTCCTCCCATTTAAACAGTTCACACACGGACATCTGAACTTGACTTCATCATCACCACTTGTACTCGCATTACGTTGCGCAAACTCTATAAAGTCTTCTACCCCTCTCTCGTACTCAGTGCTGATGCGGGGTAAATTAATCCACCCTCTATCCGTACCCATGTTTACTGAAATTGTTTACACAATTTCAATAATCTTGAATGATCACTTTGATCGTGTTTGTATTCAAGGTTCGACCCTATCCCATTCAAGAAGATTCACTTTTTTTAGTTTATTAAACATATCAATTTTAAACAACATATCTTAAATTTTACGAAATTTTGCCAGCATTTCGCATTGGTCTTCAGGTTACACGAAATGAAAGTGATTATAAGTCACAATCAAATATGCACCCGAAGATCAATACAAAACACAACGACAAATTTTCATGAAATTTAAGACATGTATATTAAAATTGATATGTTATAATAAACTATGAAAAAGTTATTACTCTTCTTAAACTGTCCAACCGGACAATTCAAGATTCAATACTTGTAAATTATTATTACCATCTCCTTTATTTTCATTTGTAAAAAGTACATTTGTTCAAAAAGTCTGGAGATAGTAAATAATTTTTGTATTGAATCTCAAACGGGAAACTAAGGCTAAATTACAACAACAAACAATATATTGAAGCAAACAACTCATGATTTCCAACCTTAAACTTTATCTAATCAACAAATCAACCAATTTAATACAATAACCATTATACCAATGTAATCATCAAATAACAATAACAAATATATCAATATCCCAACAACAATTATCAAACAAATATCAAAACTTTATAATCAAATAACTATATAATTCTATTTCTAATTTTATTAATAATTCTAATTCTAATTCTATTCATCACCACTATAACATCTCACAACAATTATTATCAAACAAATACCAAAATTTTATTATCAAATAATTCTATAATTGCTACTATGGCCAATATATCAATCTCTCATCCATTATTATCAATCAAACAATAAATTTACTACCAAAGTCGAATATATTCAACTAACCGTGAAATGCGCGTAAGAAATGCAAGCGGACGATTGAGGCACGGTGGCAAACTGTGACCGGTGGCGGCTGCAGTGACGGAGTGTGACCGGCGCAGGCAGCAGCGTCGTCGGAGGCAGCAGGGAGGCGGCAACGTCGTCGGAGGCAGCAGCGTTCTCGGAGGTGGCAGCGTTGTCGGAGGTAGCGCACAGTGAGAGGACACTGTCGTGGACGGTTGAGGCCGGAGAAGGAGAGCAAACGAAAGCAAGACCGCGGAGGGGGAGTGGCGGCAACGAAATCGCAGTGGAAGAGGAACAGTGAGTGAAGAACGAAACTCGCGTGAAGAAGAAGAAGCGTTGCCTGGGAAAATATAAAACGGAATTTACCTCGGTTAACCAAAAAACCGAGTCAGAAAGGACTCTACGGCTTCAGTTATATGCCAGACCGCGGCATAAACATTCCAGTAAATTCAATTTTTGAAAATAAATTTGGCTATATGCCTCGGTTTTCCGCCAACCCGAGGCGGAAAGTCCTCTACGGCTTCGGTTTCTAGCAACCGAGGCAGTAGCCTGATAAACTGAAGGGACATTCAGAAGAAGCAGTTCACAGTGGTCAGAAGTGGTCAGAAGAAGTCAGATGATCAGACATCGATACGACCTTGGTTCTTAGTACTAACCGAGGCCATAGCACTGTTTCGAAAAGGTTGTCAGTGGCAGCAGGGCAACGTGGCAGGAAAAGCAGGGTATACTGCCTCGGTTGGAAGTGCTAACCGAGGCAGTATCGTTGTCCTAAAAAAGTGAGCAGTTGAAACGTCTAAATGTGTAATTTTCTTAAACGTATATGCTTCGGTTGCCTCGACGAACCGAGGCAGTATGGAGAGTAGGCTTCGGTTATGTTCGAACCGAGGCATATAAGATCATTCAGAATTACAGAAATGCCACCGCGTTGGAATACGCTTCGGTTTTGACAAAACCGAAGCGTAATGGGCGAAGTTAAATCTACTTTTTTTACTAGTAGTTATATAATCAGTTAGATAAGTTTAGAAAATTCATTCAAATTTTCATTTAGAGCACTAAATTTTCATTTTAAAACATCGAAGGATGTAGTCAGTTTAGAAATCTCATTCTAATAACTTTTTTTGAAACATATATTTCATTTATTTTAGAAAGTTCTTAGTAAAATATATTTAATGTAAGAATGCTTCTTAATATTCATACTAAAATATTATATATATATATATATATATATATATATATATATATATATTATATAGAAAAAAATTCTAAAATAAATTTCATGTGTTTCAAAAATCTTATTCTAAAAATTCCAAAATATTTATTGTTGAAAGTTTTCATAATATATATTATAGTCATTTTTAAAATGAAGTAAAAGTCCAAATAATTATGTTAAAATTTTAACCCAGTTCTATCACAATTATTAAAAAGAGATGTCAATATTTAGAACTGTTTTTCTCTAAGACAAAAATAAGTTTAAGGAAGTTAAAGAACATGTAAAAAAACAGAAAGGTTTTGTTAATATCCCTGATTCCTCGTAACATAATTGTATAGCATGTAATGAGTCAGGAACTACAGAAAGTTCTGCCATTTTTTTCGCTGGTATACAATGACGACTCATTTGGCAATGGATCTCCAACAAACTTCATATATATATATTTGGTCACTTGCAGATGAATAGAAAGGCCAAAACTTAGATTTCACTCACTGCATTGTTTAGCTGCTTCTGAAGAGTGTGGGTTTTGTGTTAAAGAGAACATGATGAATGCAACCATTGCAACTTCCGATGCAAGTCTCATAGCTAACAAGGGCTTTGGGATAAAAAGAACAAGCTTCTGGGGTGAGAGCACGAAGGGAAATCTTAACGTAAGATTTCCGAATACTAAACCATGGAAGAGTTTTAAGGCTGCATGTTCTAAGTCTGGCATTGCACGCGCTGTTTACACTGACCTCGACCAAGAGTATCCGGTAATGACCTATATGCATGTTTCAATGATGAAAAAATGTTCATATTTTCATTAAGAGTATTAAATTATTCAGTAACTTTTCTTTATATATATTAAAATGGTAGACTTACGTGTGTTTTTTTGTCATCTGATGTGAGTGACAGACATGTTGGTGCATGAGATGTTTTCGTTTTGGTTACTGTTGTTGTTTGGTTTGTTGGTTCTTTTGGATGCTAAATACTAATGTTGGGTTTGATTTTTCCCTTAGGCATTGGAGCGATCAGCTTTTCAGAGTCCAAAGGCAAACCCTGAAAATGTAGCTGCCATCATATTGGGTGGAGGTGCTGGAACTCGACTCTTTCCTCTTACCCGCACAAGAGCCAAGCCCGCTGTATGGTTTTCTAATTTATATAAACTTCTTTAGAGTTTTTTGTTTTGAATTTTGAGACACGGATGCATGCACTAACGTAAAGGATTCTCATCACAGTTCTTCCTTCAAGCAGTTGCAGGATTTCTGAATGTGATGATATATATATATTAATAATTATCAATTTTGCAGGTTCCCATTGGAGGGAGTTACAGACTCATAGATATTCCGATGAGCAATTGCATCAACAGTGGCATCAGGAAAGTGTACGTTTTAACTCAGTTCAACTCTTGCTCTCTCAATGCCCACCTGTCTCGCACCTATAATTTTGGAAATGGAGTGAACTTTGGAGGTGGTTTTGTGGAGGTAAGTTGTTTGAAAAAAAGAGTGAGATTTGAAATGGATTTGATAAACAAGTTTGAAGAAATTTATCAGTGAATCTAATCTACCTTACTGATCAAAGTTGGAGTAATTTACATGAAACAGGTCTTGGCTGCTACTCAAACTCCTGGAGAATCTGGGAGCAAATGGTTCCAAGGAACAGCCGATGCAGTGAGACAATTTACCTGGGTTTTTGAGGTAGATATTTTGAATGCTACATGCATCTATGCTAAAATTGCTTATTTAGTAACCATAAAATGAATGTGTGTGTATGATTATCATGCAGGATGCCAAGAACAAGAATATTGAAAACATAATGATAATTTCTGGTGACCATCTTTGCCGGATGGACTATATGCAGCTTGTGGAGGTACAACTTAATTTCTCAGCTAAAATTACATCTATTGTATATAGTTCATGAGAATTGTGCTTACAGAAACATTCAGTGACCAATTTCTAAAACTAATACTAATTGATGATGACTATGCTTCAGAAACACAGTGAGAACAATGCTGATATCACAGTTTCATGTGTACCTATGGATGAAAGGTATGCAAAAGAGTATATGTACTGATATAGATAATTTTTACACGGTTTGAAAATCTTTACATTGAAAATGCATTTAACTTGATCTCTATGAAAAATCTGTGAAGTTTGCTTTTATCACAAAAAACAATCAAGGAAAACCACCTTATTAAATGTCTTTCAGAAACAATAAACTGTTGGAGTTAACCAATGTTAGCTATCTTGCAGCGGTGCATCTGATCATGGGCTGATGAAAATTGATAGAAAGGGAATGATTACAGAGTTTGTAGGTAAACCAAATGAAGTAGACGTGAACGCAATGGTACATTATCTCTGCCTTAACTCTCACATTTCCGACCCATTTATTCAATGAAATATGAAGTGTTCAAAGCTAATTCACTGTCACGTTTGATAACTGCAGCGTGTTGATACCACTCTCCTAGGCTTAAGTGCAGAAGAAGCAGAGAAACATCCTTTCCTTTCTCCAATGGGTGTTTTTGTATTCAGAACTGAAGTCCTGCTGAAACTGCTAAGGTGGAGCTGTCCTTCCGGCAATGACTTAGAATCTGAAATCATCCCATCTTCTTTGAGGGACCACAAAGTCCAAGTGAGAAACAATCCAAACCATGGAATTGAATGCTCTTATGTTAATGAAGTTAAACTCCTTTCTGTTCTTGATGCTTCTGTTTCTGTTTGTATTTTCAGGCATATATGTTCAAGAATTACTGGAAAGATATTGGAACTATCAAGTCCTTCTTTGAAGCCAATCTGGCCCTAACAGAACAGGTTTGTTTCCTCTATTTGTAATTCTTAATTTGAAGTTTATTTCAGCCAATTCCAATAGTTTACTGCAACTGATTAGCCAAGAATTAAAGTTAATCTCAATTCAATTTAAAAACAATTTGAATCTTTCACTCTTTAGAACACTTGAAGTAGAATATACAGAGCCCAAGTTTGTGTTAATCTTTATAATATTGAGCTTGATAATATTTGCAGAAAGCAATGCTATTATCACGTTTTCCTTTTCAACATTCTGATATATGTACTGGTTTTATAATTTGTAGACTCCAAGATTTGAATTCTATGATCAGAAGAGGCCATTCTTCACTTCCCCAAGAAACAACCCACCCACTAGAGCAATAAAATGCAGGGTAAGAGGGAAAACTTTTACTGGTTTGCTTCTTCTTTTTTATGCTATTACAGCAAATGAATAACTGAACTTGGTTTTTTCAGATTGTGGATGCAATTATTTCTCATGGCTGTTACTTGAATCATTGTAAAGTTCAACATTCTATTGTTGGTTTGCGCTCACGTTTAGAGGCTGGTTCAGAGCTTCAAGTAAGCTTATTCTGCACTTTTTCTCTGCATCATGAATGGTTATACTTGTCACAATTGAAAATCGGTGGGGTAGAAGGAAGGTGCATTTTACACATCTTTTCCATGACCCTCTGAATATGCAGGATACCATGATGATGGGTGCTGACTCCTATCAAACTGATTCTGAAATTGCAACTCTGCTGGAAACGGGAAAGGTTCCAATTGGTGTTGGAGAGAATACTAAAATCAGGTACCATAATGTCACTTAAATGATCATTATCTGGTATGTCAAATGTTACCTATAATTGGTATAGATGTCATTGCTTTAATAGATGAAGTCTTACGAGTCGGTTTTCGTGGGATTTCTTTAATGGATGAAGCCTGACAAATCATTTTTGTAAAGTTTAATTAGGCTTAAAATCTACCTCTTAACCTTTATAAGTTTTAGTTTTTGATTTATGCTGATTTCCTGCTCCAATATTTTTAAGGAAATGCATCATTGACAAGAATGCTAAGATTGGAAGAAACGTGATCATTGCCAATGCTGATGTAAGTGTTGCTTGAAAAACTCAAACTTGGTATTTCACTATCCAACATTTGTTTGTTGATTCGGTTTTTTGGATGAGTCCACAGGGTGTTGAAGAAGCTGACAGGCCTGAAGAGGGATTCTACATTAGGTCTGGCATTGTAGTTGTAGTGAAGAATGCAACAATCAAACATGGAACAGTGATCTGAAGGAGTTTGTTGCAGTGATTTCAGAATCCATTCAATCTCTCGAAGTAGGATTCGAACCTACGACTAGTCAGTTAACAGCCGACTGCTTTATCACTGAGCTACTGAGCAACACCGGGAAATTCGATCTAATAGAGTTCAATTTCCGTTCTCAACCCATGACTAATAGAAACTCGAAGTTTTCTTCGTAACTCGTCAAATTTATTCACAGCGGCTCCCTTCCATGCTTCATTTTATTGGGAACCTCAAACTCGCTTTATTTCATTATATTACATCCATAAACTAATTTCATTCATTTCATATTCCTATATTTGGTGTTATTGAGATAAGAAATGTTGTTTCTATTTCTAATCTATCTATTTCTATAAATGGAAAATTATGCAAAATTTAAAATTAAAAAATCGTTATATAATAATCTAAAAATTGCAATAGAAAAGAAAAAGAGAGGTTTGAGATGATTTTTTAATCTTTTATACTGGAAAATCTAATATGTGGTCAAGTTATGTAGTAAGTCTTAGTTTGAATAAATAGTTTATGTTGCTTTGTTTCTATCAAAAGTAATCTCTCCATACCTAACTATTTTATTAACTTATTATCTTTTAAAATATCAAAATACTTTTTTTATTTTATTCTTAATACTTGTCTAGATTTTTTTAGTATTGAATAAAAAGGAAAACATAGAAATTTATTCAATGATTTTTTTTCTGAAAAGATCGAAGAAGATATTAAATTTTTTCTTACACAAAACATTTTTTATGAAAAAAAGAACTGAGTATTTTAGTAAAATTAAGAAAATATTTATATTTTTAACAAAGTTATAGCAACCTCTTGTTACAAAATTTACAAAAATTTGTAAAATGTTAGAAAATTCTTAAACTCGGATCACCCTTCGTGTAAACATGTTGTTATTTTTTCAATTTTATTTTACTGTTTTATTCCTTTAGTAACTACATTTTTAAACTCAAATACTTATTTCTAAATAATAAAAAACCTATTTAATAATAAAATGTATTCAAATTATTTATTTTTAATAAAAATTATTTTATAATTTAATACATTTTTTCTAGAGTAAAAAAAAAACACTTACACGTATACGTTTCCACTAGTATTTATTATTGTGTTAAAATGAAGATATAAAAGTTATTTTGAAAACTAAAAGGTAGTTTATATTAAAGTCAATTAATTAGTGAAATAGTTTATGTATGAAATATGGTATCAAAAGAGCTGAATTATACCAGACAACATTGAACAATTAATATAAAATCATCTATAATAATAATAAGGATAATAACTAAAGATTTATATTTCTTTCTAATCTTTCAATATCAAAAAATTTGAAAATTTAAATTCAGTATTTCCTTTAAATAATTTAAACTTATTTGGCAAAATTATTTACATTCTAGCAATAATTTTGAATTTTTAATACATAAACAAGAACTTTGAAAAAATATTTGAAAACTTAATAACACCAAAATGTTATTAATTCATTTTTGCATACCAAAAAACTTAAATAGTATTATAGATGATGAACATGGAGACACTTATAATTTATCTTTCATGCACAGATATAATGTCTAAGATTAAAGCGCTTTGTGTTAATAATGTTACAAAGTCTTGTCTCAGTTTCTAACTTGCTTTACTTTAGTGTTATCAATGGAGAATTTCTTCATCCTGATTCTGTTTAGCTTTTGAGACTCTTGAGCAATCAAAGTAGCAGTTGAGCTATTCTCATCTAAGAGCACTTCATAGCCATCTTTAAAAGAATCCATTCCTTCTGCTAAAAGATGCCAAAACAAGCCACCAGTTGCTGCACCACCATCACTTGCTGATGAATAGATTGAGGAATAAACCAAGTTGAAAAATTCATCCCTTATTCTAATTGACTCACTGCTCATGTTTCTCACTGACACTCCAAACTCAGCAAACAGAACTGGTTTCTCAATAATAATCTGTGCATCTTGTATGTGATCATTCACCCATCGAACCAAAAACAAGGTTTGTTCTTCATTGCTTGATTCCGGTAACCTGTGTTAAAAAATACACTCAGATATTTTTTAATACCTATATATTTTCGTATCACTTAAACCTTAAAATATATAGGATTAACATTAGGTGTAACCCTTTTTCTCTTTATGCAATCATTAGTACAAAAACAACATGTGTTTAACGTTGAATCACTGAATAGCCAACCTTAAAAATGAGCGAAGATATTTATGTAAATAAATACAATTATTAAACGTCATTTAGAATTGTAATTCGACGTAAAAGGATATAAAATGCGGAATGCCCTTTAAATTCGACATCAAAAGGTTTAGTGAATTCATTAAAAATTTGACCGGAAGATTGAAAATTCATTCATTTTATCTTAGCGTGCGATATCCTCTTTTCTTCTCAAACTTTTCTCGAACGAAGTGTAACGAGTATCACATGTAATCTTTCTTTCATTTTCATTTGATACAAATACATGTTAATTAACTACTTTATGTATGATTTTAGTTTGTTTTAACCGATTATTTTCGTGTTTTTGTCCTTCATAGGCATATTTTGTTTTCTCTCTCACCGGTTACGAAACTTTATTCCGATGAACCCACTTTTTGAATGTTGGTTTTCGTTTTCGTTTTGAAGAACTTATGTGTTGAACTTGTTTTTTGTTTTTTTGTTCAACATGTTTGTTGTTGTTGTTTGATTGAACTTGTTTTTTGTTGTTTGATTGAACTTGTTTGTTGTTGATTATTATTGTTTGTTGTTGATTATTATTGTTTGTTGTTGATACTACATTACGGCTTTGTTCACTTGAATGGATTTGGGGAAAAGTGATTGAGGGGATTTGAGAGAATTTGAAGGTAAAGTTTTTTGTTTTTTACTTGAGTGGATTTGGAGGTAAATGAGAATGAATTTCGAAATAAAATTTTTTAATCTGTCATGTCAATCAAATCATACACTAATTCTCACAAACTTTACTTCCAAATTCACTCTCACTTACCTCCAAATCCATTCAAAATAATAAACAACAACAAAATTTACTTTTAAATCCTCTCAAATCCCCTCAATCACTCTCTTCAAAATCCATTCAATTGAACAAGGCCTACATGTTCATAGTTCATGCTTTATAAAATACCAAAAACTGAAATTTGTTGTTTTTCTGTTTTTCAAATTTCGTAAAGTTGTAAAAAAGGATGACAATTAATTAAAAAAATTGATTAACGTCAAATGTCGAATTTTTTAAATTCAACATCAATTTAACGTCTCCTAATATAACGTTGTTAATGATTTCGCTATTAAAAGTCTAAAATATTCGGCGTTGTACGCGATTTTTGTACTAGTAAATTATATTACAAACGATATCTATATCCAATTATCCGAATACAATGCTGATATATATCAATTTAAATTATTCAAGTAATTTAAACAATTTAATTTTTTATTTTTTATTTTAATTTTAATTTTTGACAGGTTGAAAACTTCAATCTAATTCATAGCTTTAAACTCATTTTTTTTACTTTGCATAATCAGTTGACATTATTTGAGTGAATTTTTTTTAATATTTAATAATTGTGACAAACGTTTATTAGAGTGAAAATTAAATTAAATATACAATTAATCTTAAAAGAATCACTTTTATTTTAATAAATACAGTGACAATTAGTAAAAACTTACATGAATAATTATCCTAATTATTAATTAATTTAAAATAAAAATAATGAAATTAAACTATTTATATGAAAACTATAATTTGTTTTATTATTATAATAAAACCAAATACATCAATACTTATGGTAATTATTCTTATATATATAATTATACAAAATGGACATTAAATTATTAAAGGCAACAAAAAGGAGATTTTTCTGTTTCGACTTTTAAATATTTGTTTCCAATAATATAATTTAGTAATAAAATCTGACAGAGATATGTTCAAATTAATTTGACACATTAACTACTACACGACTACTTCATTACCTATAATACCATATATAGTAATTAATTTTGACACATTAACTACAACACTACTCTATCATCATCATCATGGTCTCCTAGAGTAAATAGATTTAGCCATTTTTTTTCAAGAGAAAGAAATAACATATCTAATGTCGAGAAAAGCTGATGAACTATTAATTATGGTACATTAATTTGACTCATTAACCAAAACATTACCTCATCATTATGTCAAAAAGTTATTACACGTATATACTTAGCCTATTTCTTATTGAGGACAAGGCAAAGAAAAAAAGGCAAAGTCACGAGGCCACAAATACGAAACATCATCTTTATCTCACATGGAACCAAATCCTAAATGTAAACCCCACGAGACAAGACCATCATCACCAGTTAACAACACAATACACAACCATAGAAGACCAAATTTGTCGTGCTGAGAGAATAATACATTCAATAAAAATGTTATTCTTTCTAACGTACTTTTCTTAATACACTCCTCTTTTAGCAATTATAATTTATTAAAAATTATAAATTAGGATAAATATTCTTAATAAGTCAATTTTAAAATTAATTCAACTTTTTAAAATTGGTTTATAATATAAGATTTTGTTTGTAAAACTAACTTATAACAGATTCAAACGTAGAACTAGACTTTAATGGATTATTTGATAACAGATTCAATAAACTTAAAAATTAATAAATCTTTGTTAAAATAGATTTTGGAGGAATATTATATGAGTAAATAAATTTTAAATTTAATCCAATTTTATATAAATAACTTGTAAGCTAATAGTTGTGCTCATATATATAATAAAAACTTGTTTTATCGTGAAAAATTTATTAAATAAACAAGATAGAACAATCTAAAATTATATTTTTTAATTAATAAATTTTAATTCATGAAATAATATTCTCTAACTTATGGAGATTGCTATTGTGATCCACAACGCGTAAGAGAAATCAATAGCAATAATGTGAAATGAACAGTGTGGTAGGGTTGTAAGTTGTAACCCTATCACAAGATGAAAAATAACATATGCATAAAAAAAAAAGAAAATAGTTTTTTTTATGAGAAAATGGCAAGATATTTGCATTGTGGCAATATAATGCAAGAGAAATGTAGTTTTCAGGATGGGATAAGCATATTCGTCGTTATCCCAAAGAAGAAAAAAAAGGCAAAGTTAAAACATATATAAAGAATTAAAAAATAAATAAATAAATTACATACTAGGTACAAAATTGTGGTACGACAAAGGTACGTGACACATTTGACTTGAGAAGTGTAACTATCTGACATTTGTGGTTTCAATAATTGACATTTTATTTCGTATTAAAAAGAGATGTAGAACAGATGTTTTTTTAAGACAAAAACAAGTTTAAGGAAGTTAAAGAACACGTAGAAAGGTTATGTTAATATCCTGATTCCTCGTAACATAATTATATAGCATGTAATGAGTCAGGAACTATAGAAAGTTCTGCCATTTTTTTCTGGTATATAATGACGACTCATTTGGCAATGGGTCTCCAACAAACTTCTATATATTTGGTCAAGAAGTAATAGACAGGCCAAGCTTGATTTTACTCAGTGCATTGTGGGTTTTGTGTGAAAGAGAACATGATGAATGCAACCATGGCAACTCCCAATGCAAGTCGTAATATCATAGCTAAGAAAAGGTTTGGGATAAAAAGAACAAGTTCAGGCTTGTGGGGTGAGAGCACGAAGGGAAGTCTTAACGTAAGATTTCCGAATACAAAACCATGCAAGAGTTTTAAGGCTGCAAGTTCTAAGTCTGGAATTGCACGCGCTGTTTACAGTCCCGAACTCGACCAAGAGTATCCGGTAATAACCTATATGCATGTTTCAATGATGAAAAAATGTTCATATTTTCATGAAATGTATTAAATTATTCAATAACTTTTCTTTATAGACTTACGTGTGTTTTTTGTCATCTGATGTGAGTGACATGTTGGTGCATGAGATGTTTTCGTTTTGGTTAATGTTGCTTGGTTTGTTGGTTCTTTTGGATGCTAAATACTACCGTTGGGTTTGATTTTCAGAGTCCAAAGGTAAACCCTGAAAACGTAGCTGCCATCATATTGGGTGGAGGTGCTGGAACTCGACTCTTTCCTCTTACCCGCACAAGAGCCAAGCCCGCTGTATGGTTTTCTAATTTATATAAACTTCTTTAGAGGTTTTTGTTTTGAATTTTGAGACACGGGTGCATGCACTAACGTAAAGGATTCTCATCACAGTTCTTCCTTCAAGCAGTTGCAGGATTTCTGAATGTGCTGAAATATATATATATATATATATATATATATATATATGTGTGTGTGTGTGTGTGTGTGTGTGTGAGGAGATATTAATTAATAATTATCAATTTTGCAGGTTCCCATTGGAGGGAGTTACAGACTCATAGATATTCCTATGAGCAATTGCATCAACAGTGGCATCAGGAAAGTGTACGTTTTAACTCAGTTCAACTCTTGCTCCCTCAATGCTCACCTGTCTCGCACCTATAATTTTGGAAATGGAGTGAACTTTGGAGGTGGTTTTGTGGAGGTTAGTTGTTTGAAAAAAAGAGTAAGATTTGAAATGGATTTGACAAACAAGTTTGAAGAAATTTATCAGTGAATCTAATCTACCTCACTGATCAAAGTTGGAGTAATTTGCATGAAACAGGTCTTGGCTGCTACTCAAACTCCTGGAGAATCTGGGAGCAAATGGTTCCAAGGAACAGCCGATGCAGTGAGACGATTTACCTGGGTTTTTGAGGTAGATATTTTGAATGCTACATGCATCTGTGCTAAAATTGCTTATTTAGTAACCATAAAATGAATGTGTGTGTGGATGATTATCATGCAGGATGCCAAGAACAAGAATATTGAACACATAATGATAATTTCTGGTGACCATCTTTGCCGGATGGACTATATGCAGCTTGTGGAGGTACAACTTAATTTCTCAGCTAAAATTACATCTATTGTATATAGTTCATGAGAACTGTGCTTACAGAAACATTCAATCACCAATTTCTAAAACTAATACTATATGCTTCAGACACACAATAAGAACAATGCTGATATCACAGTTTCATGTGTACCTATGGATGACAGGTATGTGTATGCAAAAGAGAGAATATGTACTGATATAGATAATTTTTACACAGTTTGAAAATCTTTACATTGAAAATGCATTAAACTTGATCTTTACAAAAAATCAGTGAAGTTTGCTTTTATTGCAAAAAACAATCAAGGAAAACCACCTTATTATGGGCTATCTTGTAGCGGTGCATCTGATCATGGGCTGATGAAAATTGATAGAAGGGGAATGATTACAGAGTTTGTAGGTAATCCAAATGAAGTAGATGTGAACGCAATGGTACATTAGCTCTGCCTTAACTCTCACATTTCCGACCCATTTATTCAATGAAATATGAAGTGTTCAAAGCTAATTCACTGTCACGTTTGATAACTGCAGCGTGTTGATACCACTCTCCTAGGCTTAAGTGAAGAAGAAGCAGAGAAATATCCTTTCCTTTCTCCAATGGGTGTTTTTGTATTCAGAACTGAGGTCCTGCTGAAACTGCTGAGGTGGAGCTGTCCTTCCTGCAATGACTTAGAATCTGAAATCATCCCATCTTCTTTGAGGGACCACAAAGTCCAAGTGAGAAACAATCCAAACCATGGAATTGAATGCTCTTATGCTAATGAAGTTAAACTCCTTTCTGTTCTTGATGCTTCTGTTTCTGTTTGTATTTTCAGGCATATATGTTCAAGAATTACTGGAAAGATATTGGAACTATCAAGTCCTTCTTTGAAGCCAATCTGGACCTAACAGAACAGGTTTATTTCCTCTATATGTAATTCTTAATTTGAAGTTTGTTTCAGCCAATTCCAATTGTTTACTGCAA
This sequence comes from Vigna angularis, assembly GCF_016808095.1. Taxonomy (NCBI): domain Eukaryota; kingdom Viridiplantae; phylum Streptophyta; class Magnoliopsida; order Fabales; family Fabaceae; genus Vigna; species Vigna angularis. Next base: position 16,640,829 of record NC_068976.1, on the reverse strand, counting down.
CTGGTTTTATTATTTGTAGTCTCCAAGATTTGAATTCTATGATCAGAAGAGGCCATTCTTCACTTCCCCAAGAAACAACCCACCCACTAGAGCAATAAAATGCAGGGTAAGAGTGAAAACTTTTACTGGTTTTCTTCCTGTTTTTATGCTATGTAAGAAGGGCAATGTAACAGTAACGCAATTTTGTGAAAATTGGAATGATGTTATAATAGCATTTCGTAAGCTTTTCTGTATTTGGTTCTTACATGAAATGTAGTACAATTCCCATGTAACAGAAAGTGACAAAAGCAAAGAAAGAGGAAGGCACAGAAAGAAATGAAAAATGCCAGAGAGAAGTAATGACAACACACACACCCTCTCTCCTCTAACGAACTTCTATTTAATGTGCTCTTACCTAATCATAATTTTTGAGCCTCACATTATTTCTCCTCACGCGCCTGTCTCCACGTGTCTCCTCACGCTCATGACCTTCCTTCGTTACATGCTATTACAAAAAATGAATAACTAAGCTTGGTTTTTGCAGATTGTGGATGCAATTATTTCTCATGGCTGTTACTTGAATCACTGTAAAGTTCAACATTCTATTGTTGGTTTGCGCTCACGTTTAGAGGCTGGTTCAGAGCTTCAGGTAAGCTTATTCTGCACTTTTTCTCTGCATCATGAATGGTTGTACTTGTCACAATTGAAAATCGGTGGGGTAGAAGGAAGGTGCATTTTTCACATCTTTTCCATGACCCTCTTAATATGCAGGATACCATGATGATGGGTGCTGACTGTTATCAAACTGATTCTGAAATTGCATCTCTGCTGGAAACGGGAAAGGTTCCAATTGGTGTTGGAGAGAATACCAAAATCAGGTACCGTGATGTCAGTTAATGATAATTGTGTCATATGTCAAATATTCTATTAATTATAATTTAGGAATTATCATAAATTTACGAATTAGACTTAAAATCTATTCCGTAAAAATTATAAATTTTTTGTTTCTAATTTATGCTGATTTCCTGTTCCAATATTTTGAAGGAAGTGCATCATTGACAAGAATGCCAAGATAGGAAGAAATGTAATCATTGCCAATGCTGATGTAAGTGTTGCTTGAAAAACTCGAACATGGTATTTCACTATCCAAGTTTGTTGATTCAGTTTTTTGGATGAGTTCACAGGGTGTTGAAGAAGCTGATAGGCCTGAAGAGGGATTCTACATTAGATCTGGCATTGTAGTTGTAGTGAGGAATGCAACAATCAAAGATGGAACAATGATATGAAGGAGTTTGTTGCAGTGATTTGAAGGAATTTGTTGCAGAAAATGTAGTAGGATTAGTTTGCTCCATTGTATACTCCAAGTTACACTTCATGTAGGAATTATTGGTTTGAATAAACAGTTTTTGTTGCTCTGTTTCAATCAAAGTTAATCTTTCCATACTTAACTATTATATTAACTTATTATTTTGTGTTAAATATTTTAGTTATTAACCGAATTTGTTTTTAGTCTATCTTTCAAAGTAAGATATATTTTAATTTTTCTGTTTAAAAAAAAGTTAATTTTTTATCCTCACGCTCTTAGTTTTAGAGAACCAAAAATTAAAGTTTTCTTAAAAAAAGAGAACTAAAATGTACCTTATTTTAAAGAGGGACTAAAAATAAATTCTCATGGTAAATAATTTAGGTATTAAAAACATATTTAACTCTTATCTTTTAAAATATCAAATTACTTTTTTATTTTATTCTTAATACTTGTCTAATTTTTTCTTTTTTTTTTAGTATTGAAAAAAAAGAAAACATAGAGATTTATTCAATGATTTTTTCTGAAAAGATAGAAGAAGATATTATATTTTATCTTACACGAAACATTTTTTTGAAAAAAAAAAACTGAATATTTTATAGAAATTAAGAAAATATTTATATTTTTAACAAAGTTATAGCAACCTCTTTTTACAAAAATTTGTAAAATGTTAGAAAATTCTTAAACTCAGAGTACCCTTTGTGTAAACATGTTATTTTTTCAATTTTATTTTACTGTTTTATTCCTTTAATAACTACGTTTTAAAATTCAAATACCTTTTTATAAATAACAAAAAATATATTTAATGATAAAATTTATACAAATTATTTATTTTTATAATTATTTTTAATAAAAATTATTTTATAATTTAATACATTTTTTCTAGAATAAAAAAAACACTTGCACGTAGTTTCCACTTATTATTGTGTTAAAATGAAGATATAAAAATTATTTTGAAAACTAAAAGGTAGTTTATATTAAAGTGAATTAATTAGTGAAATAGTTTATATATGAAATATGGTATCAAAAGAGCTGAATTACCAAACAACATTGAACAATTAATGTAACATCTCAAATTCTCACATTAATGTAACATCCCAACTTTTCACATTAATGTAACATCCCAAATTTTCACACTTGATAATTAACATTACATTTACGGTAACATTCCGTAATCTCACCCTTTAAAATTTCCTAGTCTATACATGTAAAAAGATTCTAATTATAGTTCTTCGACTCCTCTTTCCTTGGTACTATGTGAGGCGACATTCCTTCATCTGCTCCCGTATAACGAATTATACGATCATCGCACATACCCAAACACAAAACACAAACAAGTAGGGTGAGCTAACATGCAACAAATCATTTATAAGACATGCATAATTACTTCGATACAAACATCATATAATAATTATGTCAGACACCCTCATACCATCGTACCCCAATTCCTATTAGACACTCGTCCCACCATACCCAATAAATACCATAATACTCAATAGACATTCATTCCATAATACCCAATAAACACTCATCCCACAATACCCAATAAACACTCATTCCACAATACCCAATAAACATTCATCCCACAATACCCAAATAAACACTCATTCCACAATACCCAATAGGCACTTATCCCCACGATATTCAATAGGCACTTATCCCAACGATATGTTGATGAGCGATCACGGGAGGTTCCGCACTTGTGATGTCATTCTTAGTCCCCTCACTATGTCCAAAACTGGCACATAGACCAGGACATTCTGTCCTCCATACTATTCACAAGGTTAGTCCCCTCACTATGTCCTAAACCGGCACATAGACCAGGACCTCCTGCCCCTCTCACCACATAATTCATCATTCTCTACTTGAGACTGAATCATTATTAGAGTATCAGGATAACCTCCAACTACGGGACCCTCAACATCAACATATACATAAATACCATAACTGAATCTCTCCACGAAACTCATACCATGCTCACATTCCTTAACTCATTACGAAATCTCACCACAATCCTCATACACATACCATGACATTACAGAATCTCTCCGCGAGACTCATACCATACTCACATTCCTCAACTCATATTATACCCTTACGACATCTCCCTGTAATACTCATACATGTTCAGATGCATAAATTCAAATCCAATATAATAAAATGCAATCATCACAATTATAATTCATAATTCCATATCTACCACAATAACATGAATTCATCAGACATTTCCATTCCAACCAGATATATTGCACAATAATTTAACAGTACATAATCTGTTCAATAGGATTTAAGTTAAAAACTTGTCGAGTAAACTTCCAGGAAAGAGAGGTGCGTCACAATGGACAACTTAAGTACCAAATCTTTCCTTAGCCAAAGCGTTCCTCAACTAGTTTTTAACAAATTTCTTATTTACAGATTTAAAACAACAGCATATAATATTAACACCGAAATTTAATATAGATATATAAAAAAAATAGAAATTAAGCAATATTGAGATCCCTGAGAAGATACGAAATTAATATCTATAAATCTGTAATTCCGATTTCAAATCTGAATGGTCACAATAATTCACTATTTTTTATAAACTACATATTAAAATTTCAGGTTGATCCAACGGTTAACTAGATAGATATTGAGGTTTTACCGAGGTAACTCAGGTGCAGAATTTTAAGTGGTTTTTGGTTATACTCAAAATGCGGAACTAATTTTCCTAAGCACAGACATTTACTTACAAATCTGAACGGTCAAAATGACTTAATATGTCTTATGAATTACATACTAAATTTTGGGCTCAATCTAACGGTAAATAAAATATAGAGGAAATGTTTACCATGATAACTTAAGAACAGAAATATAGTGTTCATCAGATTTTTCAAAAACTTAAAAATTATTTTCTCCAAACATAGACTTTCAATTTATAATCCGATCGGTCAAAGTGTATTAATATATCTTAGGAATCATATATAAAAATTTCAAGTTGATCTAACGGTCAAATAAGTCGTAATATATATTTTACCGAGATGACTCAGTAACAGATCTATAGGTGTAATTAATTTACTCCAACATGCAGGATTTATTTCTCTAAGTATAGACTTCTAATTACAAATCCCAACGGTCAAAGTGAAGAAATAGGTCTTAGGATTCATATATTAAAATTGTAGCTAAATCCAACGGTCAAAATAATTAAAAGAAAAGTTTTACCATACTAACTCGAAAATAAGAAAATTATAATCATAAAATTATATTTTTCTATAATTTTATATCCAAAATTTATATTTTTCTATCCATTAAAATTATTATTACTAATAAAATACTAAAATTTATATCCATTAAAATTATAGTAATTATAATGAAAAGTTTTACTATAATTTTATATCCAAAATTTATATTTTTCTATCCATTAAAATTATTATTACTAATAAAATACTAAAATTTACTATAAATATTTTTCATGGGTCTTACAATTAATATAAAATCATCTATAATAATAATAAACTAAAGATTTATATTTCTTTCTAATCTTTCAATATCAAAAAATTTGAAAATTAAAATTCACTATATCCTTTAAATAATTTAAACTTGTTTGACAAACTTATTTATGTTCTAGCAATAATTTTGAATTTTTAATAATTCATAAACAAGAACTTTGAAAAAAATATTTGAAAACTTAATTACACCAAAATGTTATTAATTCATTTTTGCATACCAAAAAACATAAATAGTATTATAGATTGATGAACATGGAGACACTTATAATTTATCTTTCATGCACAAATATAATGTCTAAGATTAAAGGGCTTTGTGTTAATAATGTTCAAAAGTCTTGTCTCAGTTTCTAACTTGCTTTGCTTTAGTGTTAACAACGGAGAATTTCTTCATCCTGATTCTGTTTAGCTTTTGAGACTCTTGAGCAATCAAAGTAGCAGTTGAGCTATTCTCATCTAAGGGCACTTCATAGCCATCTTTAAAAGCATTCATTCCTTCTGCTAAAAGATGCCAAAACAAGCCACCAGTTGCTGCACCACCATCACTTGCTGATGAATAGATTGAAGAATACACCAAGTTGAAAAATTCATCCCTTATTGTAATTGACTCACTTCTCATGTTTCTCACTGATACTCCAAACTCAGCAAACAGAACTGGTTTCTCAATAATAATCTGTGCATCTTGTATGTGATCATTCACCCATCGAACCAAAAACAAGGTTTGTTCTTCATTGCTTGATTCTGGTAACCTGTATTAGAAAATGACACTCACTTTAACTTAAATATTTCTAAATATGTTTCTAGTATATTTTTATATAATTTCAACACTAACATTAGATTTTTCATCTACAAAATATACTCCCAATTATTATAAATAACTTGCTATAATGACTATAAAACATAACATAATAATTTCTTAACCTTTCTTTCCTTATCCAATAAACACTATATATATCATTCTTAATAATTATTTGATAACTTCTAATATAAATTTATTCTTATAACCTTCTCGTAACCTTACCCAATTTAACATTATGAAAATATAAAACATTTCTCCAAAATAAGAAATTAATTTTAATGAAATTGTTAAAAAGAAAATTTTATGTCTAACTTAATCTTGTCAAACTAACTTTGAAGATAAGATTTACCTCCACTTGTATATTATATTATGTTTTCTGCTGTCATCAAAAAATTTGAGATATATACACATAGAATGTGTATAAATGCATGTTTTTCGGTAGAGTATCAGTACCTTGTGATGTCAACGTGACAAAAACAATCATTTGACATGTCAAGTATCATTAAATTTTAAAATTGTGTATTATGATGGTCTGAAAATTCGACAAAGATAATCCTACACTGTGTCAAATGAATGTTAAAAACAAAAAATGTGTCATGTTTGAAAAATGGTGAATGATCATTAAATAAAAGTGAAATGGCACACCATTGATCAGGGTATGAATGAACTGTGGCAAAATCAATGGCTGGGATTTGATTGTTTGCAATGAAATCTGTTCCAACTTGGAAATTTGGATTAGACTCATTCTTTGAAAGTCCATAGAAGCCCTCCAGACCAGCTTCAAGTAAATGGTTTCCATCTATGGATTTCAAGTAAGATGCCATTTCAGTAATCCAAGCCTGTCAAAAAGGGAAATATCTCTTAATGTTTGAAAACATAGATTTCACATTACTTATTTTAATCCAAAATTATATTAATTTAATCAAAATGTTGTAGTCTTAAAAAAAAATTAAAATGTTACATTTCTCCTTCATAACCAAAAGGGTTCTCTTAATTCTGTTTTTCTTTGCATTGATAGTACATAAAGTTTTTATTTTATCTATTTATTTAAATTGAAATGGAAAAGAAAACATAATCGAAAAACAGAATAATAATTACCTGAACTGTGTTTCCCGAATGATCAGAAGGGCATCTAATTTCATTCATGAGTTCCCAAGCCATTATGGTTGGATCATCTTTGTAAACCACTCCCGTGAAGTTATTACGCCTTGTGAGCACACTCTATCATGCAGACAAACATAAAACCACACTGTTATATGTCTTTTTCACTTCAAAAACCTTTGTACAAATGTTGTCACGAGCAGAAGTAGCTGAGACAGCAACTATAATAATAAAAAAATATTACTGCATATGTAGTTAGTGCTGAAATTTTCTTCATGTGTAGTGTTTGTTTCATTAGCTGTACTTAAATGCACTTTATAGAAGAAGTGGTCGATAGCACAGTGCACATGTAGCACATTAAGATGGTTGAAAATCACAAGTGTGTATCAGTAGCAAGTAGCAACATTCTTTAAGAAAAGTCTAAACCTCTATACAGGTTCATTAATTCTTCGTAGCTTTCTGCTGCTAAACATTTATGCTCACAGACCAAAACAACTGCAAAAGCTGGTGAATGTAAACTTTTTTTGAATTATTATGATTTTAGATCTTTTTCTTCTTATCTCGTTCTATTTGTATTGGTTGTTAAAAAATTAAGATTAATTTAACTTTACAAAAATATAAGATTAAGTTTTGTGAATAAATACATTTAAGCCTACCTCAACTCCACAACTCGGGTTTGGACCCTCCCAAATTAGGTTTGACCTACTTATGTACTCTAAATTGGTCTTATTCCCTCACAAATTAGGTTTGCACTTATGTACTTTGAATTGATCTTACTTTTAGTCGATGTAGAACTTTGAACAAGTTTGTATCTATTTATATACTATAAATTCATCTTATCTCGTGGAAGTATATATATCTTGAGTGTATTATTAGATATTAATGAATAATTTAATAATAGATGAACAATCTAATAAACAATAAATTTCTGTAATACATCATTCAGATTAATTAAGAAATAAATTTTAAGTCTAATTCAATCTTATAACATTTATTTTTCAAGATAAGATTTGGCATCAATAACTTGTAAAAATGATGTTAAAGAAAAGAAAATATAGTAATGACCTTGATATGGTTTTTGAAGAATCCCTTGACAAGAGGGTTTGTGAAGAAGTCATCTTCAGAGTGTAGGGACTGGCCCTCAGTCTTTGCCCACTCAACATACTGTTTCTTTCCTCCAAAGTCATCATAGTTATTCACCAAACTCAGCACCAACTTGGTCCCATGTTTTCTGGCTTCTGATATTACAAAGTCTAGTCCCTTCATTATTCACACAGCCAAAATATCATTATTACTGCTGCAGAAAAAACTGTACACCAATTATAGCAGGCATACATTTCGCAGAAAAACTAAGTTACACTGTCATCGATCTAATCACAACGCATAATATATCTGTGTTAGATGTTAATTCAATGATGATATGTGATGGAAAGCCAGCGCAAAATAGACTATATAACATTATAATTAAACAACTAATTAACTACATTTAAGCAAAACCATCTTTAATCTCTGTAGAAAAGAATACATTGAGATTAGAAAATGGAAATGAAACTGACCAGGAACATGTCTTCATTGTAGGATCCAGGAGAGTATTGAAGGGGGTTATCTCCAGCATCACTGAAAGCCCATGTTCTTGCTATGCTAAGTCCATGGTTTGCAGCTACTTGAAATGCAGATGAGACCTTGTTTCTCTGAGATGGATCAGAGGCCATGTACATGAGCCAATAAGCATTATAACCATTAGCATAGTAGGGTTTCCCATTCAAGAGAAGCTGCACCCCTCTTACTCTCACAAACTCATCTTCATGATCATCACCTTCTACTTTGAAGATCCCAGGTTCTAGTATCATCTGGTAGAAAACTAGAGAGAACAGAAAGAAACCAAGCTTCATTATTCTGCTTTCAAAAATCTTCACACTCTCTGCTTTTTGGTGGCGTGAAGAACTAGGAACGAATGATACTGCTCAATTTGCAGCACTGAAGCTAGTCCCACACTGTTTATAATGACAAATGTGTGTCTGTGTATACCAACTATCACTGTACTGTATTTATATATATTGAAAGAAAACTTAAACTTTTCAGTAAATCCCTCCAAATTCTAATCTTATGATAACTATCACATTTAATTATACTTATATTTTTAATTGTTTGATTAAAAATTAAACAGCTGAATTTTTAAGTGAATCTTTATTAAGTGAATTAAACAGCTGAATTTATATTTTTATGATAATTATCACATTTAATTATATTTTTAAGGCATTTTATTTATATCAATAAATAATAAATTATTAAGTGAATCTTTATGCATGTACTTTATTCTTTCTTAAATACTGTTGTATATGTAATAATAAGAATAATAATTTATAAAAAATAATATTATATTGATATAAATTTTACATAGTATTGATAAGTTTTTGTCAACTTAGTTATTAAATTATAATTTAGTATTATCATGATGGTTTATATCACTTGCGAAACTGAACAACAACAAAATTTATTAAATAATTTCTATTTTAAAAAATATATTAGATCGCTGGATATTTTAGATTAATACAAATCTTTAAATATATAATTTATGTCAAAAGTTCTAAAGCATATTTAATAATATAACATTTGATGGAAATTGAATAGGTCTAATTTGATTGAAATATCTATTTTATTTGGTAAAGAAATTAAAATTCCTCCAAATATCAATCTTATAATATAGCAATTGAATATAATGCTCGTGATTTTATTTTTTATTAAAAGTTCAAGAAAGATGAATAATTATTTAAAATTAATAAAAATATAAGTATAACTATAATCTTAATTCATAATTCATTTTATTTACCAAAAAATAAAAAATAAAATTATTATTTTTAACATCCTCTTTTCATAGTCATTAATTATATTTAAATTTTATAGTTAAATATTTAATATAAAACAAATATAATTTTTGAAGAATACTTTAAAAAAAGTATATTTTTATTTTATTTAAATTTATATTATATAAATAGTTGACTATCTTAAATAAAATAATTTATAATATAAATAATATCTTATATATATATATATATATATATATATATATATAATTGTAATAACATAAGTATATTTAAGTTTTTTAAATATGTTTATAATTAAATTGATATATTATGAAAAAGTACTTTTTAAAAAAAAATTAAAGAATGATTTTGAGGTGTTAATTAGTTTTTATTTTTAAGTTATCTAAGTGAAATTGTGATTTAAATCTCGTGAACCACTGGATTAGGCTACAATTTTTATAAAGTGTTATTAAAATATATATTTTTAATATGACCAGTCAAATTTATAATTAAAAGTTTATAGGAAGATAAATAAATTTTTATTTTCCCTTTATCAGTGAAGTGTTGATAACTTCATTTTCATTATTTATATTTATTTAAATTAATTTAGTGATGTGATAAATAAATTGGTATATTTTCATTATCTATATTATTTGGTTTAAATATTTAGTAATTATTGTATGCATATGTATATATTATGATAAATAAATATTTGGTTAATGTAGTTGGATGTATAAATCTCAGAGATTTAAATGTGTGGTATTTATATCTAAAGTAGTTATAAAATTTTTGTTTCATTATATATACTGATACTTTTTATTTATTGTCATAAATATTAATTAAATATTAAAAAATAAAAAATAAAATAAAAAAATAAATGATATTATGGAGTATAAAAAATTAAAAATATATATTTTTTATTTTCTTCAATATTAAATATTAAGAAATAAACTAGAATTATATAAATATTAAATATCAATAGGATAAAAATTAAATAATTATAAAATGAAATAAAATACCAAATATATGTCTTAAAAATAAATTATAAAAAAGTTAATATAAATTCTTTTAAGTTATTTAATAAAATAAAAAATAATAATTGAAATGAGAACAGAATTACATGTTAATATTAATACACATGTACTCATACTAATTAATACATTTCAAATCAAATTCAATTTGATATTTCTAATTATATGTGATATATCAAAGTAGTTTATGCATTATACATATAAGTTACTTCTTAATTTTTAGTTATTATGGGTAATTCATTCTATCTAAAGAAAAATACAAAACAAACTATACGAAAGATATAATTTGTTTAAGTAAATCGTGTTGTAAAACATTTATGGTAAATTTCATATATTTTATTATATTTTAAATTTTTTTTAAAAATCGGTATGTGAAAAAAATGTATACATAATTTATAATTACTTATTCAAATTAATAAAATTTATATTTAAAAAAAATATTTTCAATTTTAATCCAAACTTAATTTTATTAAATTACCATCAAGAAAATTCTACTATTATCTAATCAATTTGATTCTATATTCTGTCATTTTAATTAAACTAATTATAATTTTTTTATTATTTATTTAGTTTTTCTAATTTCAAATAACCTTATTTTTCATGTATTATCTCTTACCATTTTGAATGCTATAAGGATCCTGAGATATAATTGAATTTAATGTTTGTGATGGAATATATATATATATATATATTATTCAGTAAATAAAAAAAATTATACAAAAAATGTTAGTGATTGAAGTTTATGTTGTGGGGTCTGGAAGTGTATCATTTTGATGGTGAAATGAGGTATGAGAAGGATGATGGAACACAAAGCTGTTCTTAGCATCATAAATTTTTATGTCCTTACATGCACCATTGTTGCCCCGTGAGTGCTATGAATTCGACTTTCGGACAAAATTTAAGGTATCATGTTCATGGTTCCAACATGCTTCAGGATGTCTTTCAAAATTATTCTTTTTATAATTATTTATTTATATATTTGTTTTTTAAAACTATTTCTCTATTTTCACTAACTACTTTTTATTTATAAATTCAATTTCAATATAATCTGTAAATAATTTACATCCAATTTTAAAAATTTTAAAATTATAATTTACCTAAAATTATACATAAAGATTAAGAAGATAAAATTAGAATTAAAAAATGTAAGAATAAAAAGTATGTTAAACCTATTTAGTATTACTTGATTAAGAATAAATGATGAAACTCTTAAAAGAGTTTATTAAGGAGGATTTTGTGGATTAAGTCTTGTCCATTAATGAAATGAGATGAGGAATGAGAACCTCTCAACAATATTTGAATACTATTAAGTTACAACAAAGATAAATGTCTGCAATTTCAGTTTTAGCTTTTGATCAAGGACGTTTTTGGTCTTAAATTCATCAACTTTTACAAAAAAATAAATAAATATATTATAAACAAACAACAAAAACAGATATGTGAACGGTAATCAATTTTTTTTATTTTATTTTTAATTAATTGTAATTCTTTTTTACAACTCTTCAGAATTGAATGGTAATATAGGATCAATAACGAATAACAATAACAAACAACAAACAAGTTTAATCAAACAATAAACAAGTTCAATCAAACAACAACAACAAAGTTCAACCAAACAATAATAACAAACAAGTTCAACAAAAAAAACAACAAACAAGTTCAACAAATAAGTTCTTCAAAACAAAAACGAAAATTAACTTTCAGAAGGTGGTTCATCGGAATAAAGTGTTGCCAACTGTGAGAGAGAAAGCAGAATGCGTCTATGAAGGACAAGAATACGAAAATAATCGGTGAAAACAAACGAAAATCATACGTAAAGTAGTTAATTAACATGCATTTGTATCAAATGAAAGAAAGATTACATATGATTGTCGTCAAACTTTGTTCGAGAAAAATTTGAGCAGAGGAGAGGGTCTCGTGCGTTAAGATAAAGTGAATGAATTTTCAATCTTCAGTTCAAATTTTTATTGAATTCACTAATATTTTGACGTATGAGACATTAGACCCTTTATATCCTTTTACGTCGAATTATAATTATAAATAACGTTTAATAATTGTATTTGTTTATAAAATTATCACATGTCATTTTTAATATTGACTATTAAGTGGTTAATCCTTAAACAATTATGGGTTGTTTTTGCACTACTGTATATTATTTGTTTATAAATGTTGAGATGAATAATATTTTAGACATATTAAATATGTTTATATTAAACAAATCTCATAATACATTTAAGTTTGTTATGAAGTAAATTGTCTATAAAATCTTCATTTTAACATCAAAATTAAACAAACCAAAATAAATACCTTCAATTAATTAGTTAGTGTATAAACTACACTACAAGAAATCATTGGATAATAACTATTTTAATGACAAAAAAACTGTAATAACTAATTTATATATTAATCTATAGAAAAAAAATATTGATATTTAAAATAGTTTTATTATAAATAAAAAAATTATAATTATTTATGAATTAAAATCTAAATTATTTTTTAATATTAATTACCATACCAAGGTTTTAGTTAAAAAAAATAGAATCCAATTTAGACATTAATTCTTTGATGGTTAAAATTTTGGTAACTAATATTAGAAATCAATTTAAACTTTAATTTATAAATAAATTATTTTTTATTTATAATAGAGACTATTTTAGACATTAATAATTTTTAGTTTATAAATTAATATCTAAATTGTTAAATATAGCAACTAATATATATTTTTTAAATTAGTTGTTTTATTTAATGATTTTATTTTAATATTAGATTTAACTTATAAATAAAAATAAGTAGCAGATTTTTTTAGAATAAAATATTACCTATTTGTTTGACAACTTATTTATTTATTTAAATACGGAATAAAAAAAATTGAAGATAAATAATTTAACTTTATATTTTATTAATAAATATTAATTAATTGAAAGAAAACTAAAAATAAATTATTAATATTAAAAAATTTAAGAATAATGTTTGAAAAAATAAATAAAAAATAAAACTTGATATACTGTGAGAGACAGTCAACATATTAGAAAAAAGCAGATGACAAAGGCTTAGCATTAAACCAACTAGTCATCTCCAAACCAAACCACGTTTTTCTAACTATCAACGTCAACTTACTGATGGCTCACGTGATCAACAAAACATGTTTTTTTTCTTCTGTCAATTAATTTGAATAAGATTTTTTTTAAATTATAATGTTAGATATAATAAAGGTGTTTCTTTTTAGGCTATTTATTTATCTAGGATAAACTTATTAAAGATTAAACGGAAACTTCATATCTCAGCTATTAAGAGTCTTCTAAAAGTTATTAGTCATACTTTAAGTTTAAAAGTGTTATTTTTAGGTTTAATTTGTAATTTAATTTTTATATTTAAATTTTTTATTTATTTTAATTTTATATTTGTTTGTAAATCAGTCTTTATTTCTATAAAAAGAATCAACTTGATTTTTTATAAAAAAAATTCACCGTAGTCCTTTACATTAATTTGACTTTAATACTTGAATCATATATCTAAATAATATAAAAATTAAATTATTAATTAAACCCTTTTTATATATGACACTTAATTTTATCATTTATATTTAACATGAGACTTTCAATTTATATTTATATTTTTGACCTTTTAAGTTATTCATTTAAAACATATAAGGTTAAGATTATACAAGTTTTTTTTTATATATATATCATTCAACTTTATAATTTATATTTAGTGTGATACTTTCAATCCATACTTAAATTCTTAATTAATTAATTTTGAAAATGTCAGCATATAAGAAAAAAAATTATACGATGAAAGAAAAGGTTTTGTTAGTCTTCATATATAGTAAGAAATTGAAAATAAGTACGAATGTGTTTAGAACAAAGGAAACACGAAGAAAGCAGAGTTAATTATAATGTAACAATGGTGGCAATAAACGTTAAAACGATACGAGTAACGTAACATCTATGAATGAAAAACAACTTTTAGGTGTGAAAAGCAAGCATGTTATGTTAACTATGAAAGTGAAAGATAAACAAACTGATAATTTATTAAGTAAAGATTAAACTGAAGAATCCTAGGATTGAAAAGCAAAACGACGATGTTCCATTTCAAAGAGTGGTGTTAATTTAGGATTAGTGTAATCTTAGGAAAACAGAGTAAAAGGTTACTGTAATGTCCAACTGAAATCTAGAAAATCTGATGGGAAGGTAAAGCTCACCAACAATTCCTTGGTCTCTGTTCATGTGCAGAGTGCAGAAAGGCTTCTATAAAAGCTTCCAACAAACATCACACGTTCCATTCCCAAGTCAACGAATCTAACAACTATATTCATTTCATCAGAGGTTCAACGTTTTCTCTTCTTTGTTTTTTGTTGATTTTGTGATTTGGGTCAGAGAAAGGTAGAAGATAATGGGTTCAGTTTCTGAAACCGTTTGCGTGACCGGAGCTTCTGGTTTCATCGGGTCATGGCTTGTTATGAGACTCATCGAGCGTGGCTACACCGTTCGAGCCACCGTTCGTGACCCAGGTCCCACTCTTCACCATAATGATAACGAGGTTAAGCTTTCATACAGTGTCACCACCTTTTGTTCTAGCTAATTATTATATGCATGTGCAGGGAACATGAAGAAGGTGAAGCATTTGGTGGAGCTGCCGGGTGCAAAGACGAAGCTGTCTCTGTGGAAGGCTGACCTAGGTGAAGAGGGAAGCTTTGATGAAGCCATTAAAGGGTGCTCCGGAGTTTTTCATGTGGCAACTCCGATGGACTTTGACTCTCCGGACCCTGAGGTACACTCATATAGCTATACCAATCTACTTTTGTGAAATTTGATTGAAAATCTTTGAAAGTCATGAAAAATGGTGGAATGTATATGATAATCCTACTAAATATAAGGTCAATTTAGAATTTAGAGTATATAACTGGATATAAATTTCATCTTATCAGTAATCAGTTTGATGAATATAAACCTCACTTAGTCAATTTTGTGAGAGTAATTTAGACTTAAAATTTATTTATTAATCCATATAATAGAAAAATGTCTTTTTAACAATTTTTTTTAACAAATTTTTTTCAATAACTTATGTGATAATTTGTGATTAAGTTTCAAATATAAATACCAATAAAATAGTGACACATAATTTATTCTCAAAAAATTATTAAAAAAATTGTTAAAATGTTATTTTAACAATTTTTTGATAATAGAACAAGTGTTACTATTTTATTGGTTACTGTATTTGAAACAGATCACATACACAATTGTAAAAAGGGTTGTTAAAAAACATTTTTCTATTATTATTGTTTGAATGTGATAAAGTTGATGGAAACTGGTGCAGAGTGAAGTGATAAAGCCTACAGTAAACGGAGTTCTGGATATCATGAAAGCTTGCATGAAGGCAAAGACAGTGAGAAGGCTTGTGTTTACATCCTCAGCAGGAACCCTTAATGTTATTGAGCACCAGAAGCCCGTTTTTGATGAAACTTGTTGGAGTGACGTTGAGTTTTGTAGGAGAGTAAAGATGACCGGTTGGGTTAGTCATTTTTCTTCCATTACCATTCAAATTTTCATCTTTCAACACAAAACACCATGCTTTTTTTCCTTCATGATTTCTCACTGATTATTCTTTCTGCAGATGTATTTCGTTTCTAAAACACTGGCCGAGAAAGAAGCATGGAAATTCGCCAAAGAGCATGGCATGGACTTCATCACCATCATTCCACCTCTTGTTGTTGGTTCCTTTCTCATGCCAACCATGCCACCAAGCCTAATCACTGCCCTTTCTCCTATCACACGTAAGTTATCTGATATACGATATATATTCGAAATCCAAGTATAGTCAAAGTCCTACATTAAATAAAAACGAAAGAACAAAGAATTATATAAAAGTAAAAGAGACGTTAATTTATTATCTAAAGATTTTAGATTGAGACTGGTGTCAACTTTTTACGTGATTAGATTCATATCTCGTTCACGTTGTATTTTTAAAATGAAATTCCTTTTCGATAGACCAGAAAACTTTATGAGTGAAAAATTTGCAGGAAATGAGAGCCATTATTCGATCATAAAGCAAGGTCAGTTCGTGCACTTGGATGATCTGTGTCTTGCTCACATATTTCTGTTTGAACAACCAAAAGTTGAAGGGAGGTACATATGCAGTGCATGTGACACTACTATTCATGACATTGCCAAACTAATCAATGAAAAATACCCTGAGTACAAGATCCCCACCAAGTAAGTTTCTCACACAAGACCAGAACATTATTCTTAAATATTATATCCATCAAATGTTCATGATCATGTTCATAATATTGGAGTTTTTTTAGGTTCAAGAATATTCCAGATGAATTGGAGGTTGTGAGATTTTCTTCGAAGAAGATAAAAGATTTAGGATTCCAATTTAAGTACAGCTTAGAGGACATGTACTGTGGAGCAATTGATACATGCAGAGACAAAGGGCTTCTTCCTAAACTTGCTGAAACTCCACTCAGTAGTATCATTCAGAATGCAGAAACTCCTACCAAGGGCGTTATTCAGAACTAAACACACCCTTTAATTTCTTTGTTCATGCATGTTTCTTGGTTAGTTTCAATCTCAGTTTTTTTATTAAGTTAGAAATGTGCGTACATTGTAACATGAACTTTTAATGATGTCTCATAACATTACATGTTTGAGCATCTACTTCTGTTGATTCAAGTGATTATGGTCACACGGTTGTTAGTTACATGTACTTCTAATAAAACTGTTTCTATATTTCGAATACATTATTATTGTCTCACTTATTATTTAATGTATATTTGAATAAATAAACTTATATTTGTGTACCGTATGGACCGGCCGGTCCGGGAGCAATCCCGAGACTCAACCAACCACCAACGTTTCCCCCATCTTACTCTTAACAGCATGGGAGGGTGGCTGTTCATGTAGAAATTCACTTCACATCTGACCGACCGTATTCAAAGCTGGCCGATGGGTAAGCCAGGTGGTTAAGATAAAAGATTAAGGTAAATCAGGATTAGAACTATTGGGCTGGAGTTGGGTCGTGATTAACTTTCAGTAATCCCAAGCCCATAGTAAAAAACTATAAATAGATGTCAGAGGTGAATGGTAGCTAGGTTGCATTTACTGCACATTTATTACTGTTCCATCGAAATCGTCCGTTTCCGTACTGACTTTGACATCGGAGAATCTTTGACAGGTTTCCCCGGACAGTAGGAGTGGACAGCAAAGTTAGGAGCCAAACAACAAGTGGACAAGAGGACAAATTGTGGAGGCATTTGTTAACTTAGTTTCCAGATAACCGAAACAATTTGTGTTTATTATTTGTATATTATACCATTGGAAATCATAGCATGACTTCCAACTTGTATTATTGCTTTGATTTTCTTTTAATTATCAAGTCTTCTTATGTTTTAAGTTTAATGAGTCAAAATATACTACCTTAGCAATTAAATTCATCAAATGAGCCATGATCATTTCAACATTTTTTTTTCTTCCATCTCAATTGAATCAAGTATTTTTTAAATAGTATTCGGCTAAGTCAATGTTAAAAATGTGTAACCGTATTATATTGAGAAAATATTATTAATTTTGTTTGATTTAGTTCAATACGTAAATCATAATATCTAAACTAATTATTGAAGTTGATTTATTTTAGCTTTGTTACCTCAGAAGTTTTCTCAACTTGTCGAGATTATTGATTTTAATTTGAAACTTACCTTTTAAACAAGTTTATATACAACAACTTCTAATTAAAAAGTTGGTCACAATATTTTATTATAGATTATGTTTATATTTTTAAAATATATATTTAAAAATGATTTACAAAACAAGTATAAAGTTCTTTTAATGCAATAAAATAAATTTAATAATTTTATTTAATCGTAAGTATTTATATAACAATACTAGAGACGCTATGAATATGAAGTAAGCTAAGACTCAATAAGCCCATCAGTTTGTAAAGGGATTTATATCCATCAAATGTAGTGTCGGATACGGTTTATATCAAATTCTAATTTTAACCCAAACCAACTTTTTAGCCTTAAAAAATGTATTTTCATCTCTTTTTGTTGTAGAGGTGATCATCAATTGGGTTTGGACTCATAAGCCCAAATTCCACCAACCCATCAGTTTGTAGGCACTTTCTTCCTACGGGGCCATATGTTTCTTCATTTGTCTTCATACCGAAAGTAAAAGAAGACTCTCCATATATTGTCCTCATATGACGTCTGGTTTCGAACTCCAGGTGTTCGATGAATGTACCGGAAGACAAACTTTTTCTGTTCCCAGAAATCACCACAAACATAAACTATAAAAGCCTACAAGAAAGAGAAAGGATGGAGCAAAACAAACATAACTTTGACCCATAATCAACAAGCATGTAAAATTAAGACCATGAAGCAATCAACAACTTCAAATTCGTTATCTTGTTCTAGGTGAAATTTATGTGATATTAGAATTTGATATGTGACGTGCAAGAAGTAAAAATGTTGATGCGTATGAAGAATGTTAGGTGTTTTTTTTAATTTACACCAACCCGATCAATTTAGGTTGGATTTTTAGTAAATCAAATTCATTTTTTATTCACACCAAACCGTTCTAACAACTCTAATATTTGGAGATAAGAGATCATTTTAAGAGTTTTAGTATGCAAGGAATATGTAGAGTATGACCGTTTGGTCAACTATAGACTGAGTGATCAACAATCCTTTGAATCCCATATGAAACGATGGGTAGACTGGTCGATCAGACTATAGACAAAATTAACACTAAGAATAATTATATCAATCCTAAATCAGATCATTATTGTTTGGACCGTAATTAGATCAACACTGATTAGAAATCTATCCTAAAATTTATAAATACAAGTTTGATATTAAGGTAGTTGGTTACTTTCTACTATGCATTTATTGTTAGGATATTCAGTTAAAAATTAACTTTAACATCAAAGTGTTTTCTGCATGTAACATCTAACTCGACTGAATGATAGATAAAGGACAGAAGACGAACAAACTTAACCTAAACTTTATAAACCGAATAAAAAATAAGCAAATTTCAAAAACAAATTACTTAATAATCGATATCAATAATAATTTACATACATTCTTCTTTTCACTTTTCGGAGATGTATTTTTAAAAGCAAAACTCCATGTTGCAATGGAGACCATGGCTCGAATGTGTTAATAGTAAGTTAACACTTAGTGATATGTGCGACTGGACAATATTCAGTTGGGACAATCCTCCTTAGAATTTGGAAAGTGTCACGTGGTCAAGAGTGTAACTAATTTATATATGACTGGCTGCTCATCACGTGGGGAGTCAAAAGAAAAACGAACATACCAAATCCCAAATGTACCAAACAAAACCATATTGATTTTGGATTATGGATTTACAAACATATCTAAATTTTGTACATCTAATTCCAACTCAAATTCAGACATCTACCTCATTCCACTTTCCCCAGTTGCTTCTATAAAACCATATTCATTTTCATACACTCTTCCATTTCATTTTCAACCTTAAAAACAAAGAAAGAAATAAAATAAAATAAAAAATGAGTTCAAGGTCCGAATCCGTTTGCGTTACCGGAGCTTCAGGTTTCATAGGATCATGGCTTGTGATGAGGCTAATGGAGCGTGGCTACACGGTTCGAGCCACCGTACGCGACCCAGGTCTCATTCTTACTTCACTTATTTATTTATTTATTTATTTATTAGAATTAAACACAAGTATTTGAAATTTTGCTAAAATCTTACACTCCTTAATAATTTTACATAGTTTTGATTAACCTTTAACACTCTGTCTAAATCCACTTCATTAATTTGCTCTTATATTCTCATGGTGCCTTCAGAAGATTACACCATGTTTTCAAATTACAAAGCTTGAAATTATCATCCTGTTATGGTTTTTTCATCTGGCCATAGATCTAACTTGGAATGTTCGTAAATAAGATCTTAAATTTGAACAACTAAAAAAGATTTATACTAAAAATAACTTAAATTTATTGATGAATATTTGGTCTCAGTAGAAAATCTTAAAAAAAAGAGACAATCATAAGTTAACCTAAATTTTTTGATAATATTATGACAATGAGATATCTTAATTAATGGAAGTGAATTATGACAAAACATGACAGATTCAACAAAAATTTTAACTACACAATAAATTTAAGACTGTTTTTTTATATGTTATTCAACTTGCTGAAACTTTCTCTTGAAAAAAAACACACATGAAAGTGGAGATTACATATCACAGTGTTTTATGCTAATTATGATATATATGGACGTGCATACATACCCTGCAGCAAACATGAAGAAGGTGAAGCATTTGGTGGAACTTCCAGGTGCAAAGACGAAACTGTCTCTGTGGAAAGCTGACCTTGGTGAAGAGGGAAGCTTTGACGAAGCCATTAAAGGCTGCACAGGAGTTTTCCACGTTGCAACCCCCATGGATTTTGAATCCAAGGACCCTGAGGTATCTATACATATTTTCTTGTTGTTAATTGGTCACTTAGTGAGACAACCTAACCCGACTCATTTATTAGCGAGTCGAAAAAAATGTGAATATTGCTTGATACTACGGATTGATGGATTAAACGGATTGACTCACTCGTTTAACTTTTTTTCACTCTCTTCTTTCATGACTTTTATAACAAGCTACTTTGATCGATCAAATTGAAACAATAATAATTAGACCAATCGATATAAAAAAAAGGTTTTAGATAGGTCAAGGGGTAATGTTTTTTTGTTTCATTGAATAATTAATTCATTTCATTAAAAAAAAATAAAAAAAGGTTGATTGGTGAGCTAACTCAACACATCACGAATTCTTAGTGAGTCACATCAAAATTGGTTTACATCAAAATTTCACTTTTTTGTCCACCTAATCCGATCCAAACCGACTCAAACCTGTAGTGGACCGAATTGACAAATGGATTACCCATCGTGACAGCAATAATTCTTATGAATTTCTTATGTACTTTGGTTTAGGTACGTTATTGTTGAATCTTTCATATGAATTTCTCTCGAAAGAGCCATTATCTATACATATATTCTTACCATAGTTGTGAAAATGTTGAATTAAGTTGTTGTAACATGGTTAAAAAAGTTGAGTGGAAATGCAGAACGAAGTGATAAAGCCGACAATAAAGGGGTTACTCGATATCATGAAAGCATGCGTGAAGGCCAAAAGTGTGCGAAGAATTGTCTTCACATCCTCAGCTGGAACTGTTGATGTTGCTGAGCAACCAAAGCCTGTTTATGATGAGAACTGTTGGAGTGATGTTGAGTTCTGTAGAAGGGTCAAAATGACTGGTTGGGTTAGTTCTTACTATCTATCTTACATGTGTTCTTTGTTCATACACCATGAAGAAGAATGATTCTAATCTACACCATGTTTCTCTGTAGATGTATTTTGTTTCAAAGACCCTGGCGGAGAAAGAAGCTTGGAAATTCGCCAAAGAGCATAACATAGACTTTGTCTCCATCATTCCACCTCTTGTCGTTGGTCCCTTTCTTATGCCAACAATGCCACCAAGCCTAATCACTGCTCTTTCACTCATCACAGGTCAAACCACCAAAACTTATTCATATTTAAAATTAATGATTCAAGGTTAAAAATTAATAAATATAGTCATTTTAATCTAATAATATTAACCTTTTTAGACTTGTTAATCTGCGGTTTTAGACTTATATATGAGCTTAAACGTATTATATAATCAAGTGAATGATTTCAATGTATACTGTATTATATTGGAATGATTCATAGTTTTTAATTAGCAGGAAATGAAGGGCATTACCATATCATAAAACAAGGGCAGTTCGTGCACTTAGATGACCTTTGTCTTGCTCATATATTTTTGTTTGAGAATCCAAAAGCAGAAGGGAGGTACATATGCTGTTCACATGAGGCAACCATTCATGACATTGCAAAACTGCTAAATCAAAAATACCCTCAGTATAATATCCCCACAAAGTAAGACTTTGTAATTTTTCTCATTTCATCAGAGAATGTTATAGTAGTAGTGATAATACTGTCTTTTGCTTAAGGTGATAATTGATTCATATGTATGGATCATGTTGTGCTGATTCTGATGCAGGTTCAAGGATATTCCAGATGAATTGGAAATTATTAGATTTTCTTCTAAGAAGATCACTGACATGGGCTTCAAATTTGAGTACAACTTAGAGGATATGTTCACAGGAGCTGTTGAGAGCTGCAGAGAAAAAGGGCTTCTTCCTGAACCTGCTCAAACCCCAGTTAATGGCACCATTCACAAATAATTATGCTTTCATCTCTGTGTTGTTCGGAATAAATATGTATTTTCAAGATTCCATCTTTTGTCATAATTTTAATAAAGTTATTTGCTGTTATATTTACTGTTTTAGTAAAAAGTTAATTCAACAAGGTCATGGTAGAAAGCAATCATATTGTAAAATCTTAATTAAAATTCTGCTTTATAAGCTAAGAAACATGTTGAAAACTATGTATTCAAACCATTTTACTAAGTTTAAGCATCAACACTTTGACGCTTAAACAATGCAACAGAAGAGATAATACAACAATCCAACAAGGACATTTTTCATATATAAAATTTATTCTGAATAAGAAAAACCAAAATACGATGATAAGAGAAAAGAAAAACACAAATACAACAACATATAAAGACACATCTTATACAAAAATGTGTATTGATCTATAATGAATATTAGTATCATCAATTGTTGATTATAACTCTTAAAAATATCTTATTAAACACTTGTATTTGCAACTATTCCAAATTCTCTTAGAATGTCTTTATCAAACTACCAATAACCAAACAACTTTTTCTGTGACTAATTTGATATACTTCTTTTTCAAGATTTAATTTCATTTACTTGCTTTCATAAGTAAAAGTAGCTATATAACAAACTTCGTCAGTTTTTAATGTTACCTATTTTTCAATACATCACAATTATTCGATAAATTACCTTTACACCGATTTATAATATTAACTTTCTGATAACCATTTATTTCCTCCAAACACAATAATTTATTCCATTCAACACACTTTTATAAGCAGCTCTCCCGAGAAATTTTTCTGTCAATTTGGGTAGACATGTTCTGTGACTTCTAAATTGAGAGAAACAGATGGTTGGCGAAGAATTATGTTCTAACAAAATCCAGAATAGTTTCTAGCATGTTTATACTGTCAACATTTTTCAAATTTGATATATGAAAATGGGGTTAAGACTGATTCAGCCAAGACTACTGTTACTTTGCTAATCAGCCAGCTATCTTCTGGATAAATTATTCTATAATTAATTAAAGGCCTGGAATTGGTGGAACTAAAAAATAAAAATGTAGTACAATAGATGTTGAGCTATACAATAAAGTTCCACTTGCAGACCATGCATATTTGCTGATTTCTGAGACTACTTTTCATACATATAGTAATAATGCACTTCAATCATGAGACAACCCAGCACTAAGCACTGTTTATCGTTCTTCCATGTTAAATCTGTTCCAAGCTTCCTGGGGACAATTAAACAAAAATTCAGAAACATGCATTCATAGACTTGAATCCTGCTCCAGTAAGAAAGATATCGTTTACAAAACTGGTCGTCTGATTCCTAACAGTGACAACGTGTCTTAGCTCAACCCAGGAAACACGGGAAAAATATACTTTGTTTTACCCTGTGAATTTATTTTGTGAGATGATTTTATTACAATTTAAACGATAAAAGGAATGTCTGATGTAATTAATGTTTTAGACTGATTATGGTAGCCAAGTTATGTACAGTATAAAATTAGATTTTGCACATGAATATAATTGTATACTTCTTAGAAAACATAAATTAAAATAATAGTTTTGCTTCAAGAAAATTTATTTTATATTACATGGAAACGATATCATATATTGAATGTTATTTACAAACTCAGGTCTCATGTTAGTAAAAGTACCATGGAAAGATTCAAAATCCCACTTACAACTACATATATTATGCAATAAAAAAGGTGCAAGGGAACTAAAAAGATTGTAGGTTGAAACCATGGTATCAGCAGAATTGTTAAGAACTAAAAAGAACAAATGAAGCCAAACCTTTAGAAGATCAAAAACCTTCTCGCAGATGTACTTTTGTTGAATGCTTGCTCCCCGCTGCTGCAGCTTGTCAGGATGCACAAAAAGTGTAGCTTTACGATAAGCTTTCTTTACTGCAGGGGTGGTTACTACATCTGTCAGAGGAATCGGTTGCCAACCACTGTCGGGGCCAAGAATCTGCATAAGACAAATTTGATAACGAGTAAGCAAAAATTTCCTCTAGGTCTTGAAACAACTGAGTGCTTTCAAAAACGATATATTTTTATGTCTTTATTTCCCTAGTTTAAAGTGATTAGTTGAGTATAGGAAAAGAAATATATAAATGGGAAGTTCTTATCTATCATTGCATAACAGTCACAAAATATGCACAGAGCTTAAACAAAGTTAGGATGTTTACACATACATATTGTAATGTAGAAAGCAATGCCCTCAAGTTTCCTGTTTTTCCACTTGACCATCTTTTAACATCTGCATCAAGAATTTCTGCTACCCTCTGCAAAAAAACAAAAAAAAAAAGATTTTGTAAGGCATAATTGGAAACATGTGAATCGCAAAACCTTGATAGAAAAATTACATTTCTCTCCTCTTGCTCCTTCTGCACAAGCCTGTCACGCATATTCTTTTCTGCAAGAGCATGTGCCTGCATCCGAAACAAAGAATGAACAAACAATTTGACAACTTAATTTGTACAAGAGATATTTGGCAAAACCAGGAAACATACCACGCGTTCCCCTATTCTCTGATGCCTCTCAAATCTAGCCTTACATCTCTGAGCAGAATCGCCATTAGCTCCATCAAATACATCAGTAGAATCACGAACTTCAGGAAAATACAATTTGTACAGAATCAATAAAAATTTAAACAGAAAGCACATAAATACAGAATATATGATACAAGATAAAAGATAGGGTCAACTACAGCGCAATCAGAACATGTTAACATTACATACCACCATGGCTGAAAGATTTTGATTGGAAGTTTTGCTTCATTGCATTATCACGGGAAGCCACAAAGCCTGCAACAGGTTTATCAGACTTATTTCTTGCATCAGAAGCAGCTCTCTCAGAAAGTGCCCTTTCTAGGGCCCGTGCCCGTGCCTCTGCAGTTGCTCTCTCCACAGCAGCACGCTCAGCTTTAAGTTTTGCCTCCAAAGCAGCCTTCTCAGCTGGGGTCTTCTCATTTGCCTGACTATTGGTTTTTCCTAGCCTTTCTCGTCCATCAGAAATGTTTTTCTGACGTGCTTCTGCAGCAGCTCTCTCTACTGCCGCCCTTTCTCTGGCATCAGCAAAAGCCCTTTCACGTGCTTCACGAATTGCTCTTTCTACAGCTAATTTCTCCTTTTCTCTTTCTCTTTCCCTCTCTTTTGCTGCATCGAGTTTTTTGAGGTGTTCCTTTTCCTGCTCTTCCTTATGCAAGTTGTCATTTGCTCCCTTCTCGTCCATTGCGGATACTTGATTACTCTCCCTTATATTGATGTGACTTGAATCAACCTTCTCTACTTCTTTGAAGGGACTCGATTTCCAATCAGATGTACTAGGTATCTGGGATTCATCTATAATGTCTTCATTGTCAAACAAAATTTCCCCATTAGAGGAATTAGACCTATTCTCATCCAAATCTTCCTTTAATGCATCTCTAGTCTCCTTTGCATCCTTGCAGATTTCAACAGACTCAGGAGTTGTGTCTTCAACAGGCATTTCCAGATTGCAGTAATTTTCTGACTTTTCCCAGCACTGATCTATGTTTTGCCTAGCCTTTATGTCGGTGTCACCACTATTTGTAGCAGCACCTTCGGAAGTCTCTCTTTCAAATATATTTTGTATTTGATTGTCTGCTTTGTTTAGTTCAACGGCAACTTGAGTGAAGGAATGAGTCTCATCTGTATGTTTATCACGGAAATCACTTGTCTCCTGAACGGGGTCTGTTTCTTCATATCTCTCTTGTTGAAATGAAGCACTACTTGCTTCCGACACACCATCTACCTCATCATATGAATGAACCTTTAGATTTACTTCCAAAGTTTCCTCATTTTCAGTGATTATATCAGCTCCCTGAGTTTTGTTCAACTTCTCAGTTTCATCTGGCTCATAGCTTGAACTGGTTTCTGTGGTATTGCCAGCTTTCTCTGCTTTTACCTCCTCGCAACAAGGATCAGATAGAGTTACTCTAATAACTTCAACTGGCTCCTCGTTGTCTATCCTTTCCCTCGTATTTCCATCCATCAGTTGAGTGGCTTCTTGAAATCCATTCTCACTTGCTTGGGCATCAAGAACCATGTCATTTCCATCCAATTTACTTTTCTTATTCTTACTATGAATATGGTCCACGATTTCCTCCTGCACATAGATACTGCCAAAGGTATTACCAGTGGCTTCTCTGGCTTCTCTCTGACAGGAATGTTCAGTGTCTTGACTGATATCCAGAAAACCAGAATCATTTCTTTTCTTTCTGTCCTCTAAACACCCAAAGTTCTCTGTCGCTTCCTCCATACTTGTCAAATTTATGGCATGATGACTGCACACACTCTCATTGTCAAGTGGCTCCAGAATTTCTGCTAGTTCACATTCTTCCAGCTCACTGAACAAATCAACTTTATTCTCACTTCCTTTTAGCTCTTCAGTAATATTCTTCTCAGCCTCTCGCGGTTCCTGAACAGCTCTCAAATTTATTTTGCATTCTTCCAGCTCAAAGGACCCTGCACATTTGTTGCCATCTTCTGGCTCACCAGAAACTTTTTTCCCATTACCTTCTATTAACCCTTGCCCACCGACATTGCTTCCATAGTCTTCCGGATTATAAAAAGATTTAACCCTATTCTCAACTTCCCCATTTTCATTAACCTTCGGACCATTGTCCATTAAACCATTTTCAAATACCTCCTGAATCAGTTTTGTCTCATCTACTACCGTTTGACTCCTATGTTTAGTTTCCCGGACAAGTTCTACATATGCACTTGCTTCATGGTCTGCATGAACCTTCTCTTCATTATTCTCCAGCCCCCAATATTCCCTAACCATTTCTATTTTTTCATCAGATTCTTCAGGTTTTTCAGGGGTATTCCTATCTGTTTTATTAAAGTACTGCTCTTTCTTGTTATTTTCTGCCTCTTTCTGCTCAAGTATTTTTCCCTTATGATTTGATTCTTTTTGTTCAACCTCTTTCTCATGTTTTGCTTGATCTGATTTCATCTTCTTCTGTGTTTCGCGTACAACTTCTTCAGCACCAGAGGTTTCTTTTGTCCCCAGATCTGGCCTCGCTTTCTCTATTCTCATAGTTGACCTCCCTACCTCAGAAGAAGAATTTAGAGAAGTATCCTTTTCTCTTAATGTTAGCTTTGCATCAAGTTTCGTTGTTCTAAGAGTGACTTTAGCGTCTCTTTTTCCATCAGCTTTCACTTCAATGTTAGACTTACGTTTCACACGATCAGGAAAACCTTCTTTCTTTCTTCTCATCAATTCTTTTGCAACCTTCATTCTTGCTTGAGCCTCTTCCATTGCCTTTCTTAAAGCAGCTACAGAAGCAGCTACCTCATCTGAGTATGGTGGCGAATCAGCACCAGCTACACCTTCGGATGAGCTACTCTTAGATGCCTGGAATTTGATTGGCGTTGATTTCAGAGCATCACCTTTTTGTTTATTTAAGTTAGATTCTGTAGTCTCTGATCGAGGAACTTTGACATTATTTGTTCCATTACTTCCATTACTGATCTCACATGCATCAAAAAACAGATCAATAGAACCAGATCTATTTTTAACTTTTACGCCATTGTTGGTGGAAGACTGTTGCTTAGAATTATCAGGTGAAGCACTAGTATACGAATTGGTAGAATGTGCAGCTTCTTTTATTCCCTCCTCGACATGGCTACCAGAATAAGTATCTTGTGCTACTGGTATAGACTTATTAGCTCTGTTTATCTTCATTGGCTTGACTTCTTCGATTAATCGAGTGTAAGCAGGGACAGCCTGGAGTTGAGCTATATGTGTTGTCCCACCTGTTCCATTTTCACTTCCTTGGTTAACTTTATGATAAGACATATTGACCTTTTTGGCATCATGGGATGACCACGATTTCACTGGAATTTCCTTCGAACAAGTATTAAGCTCTTGCTGGAAAGATTGGTTTTCTTCTTTGATCTTACTCCTACAGAATAATAAATGCCAGGAAAACAATTAATGTTAACATCGCCGTCCTAAGCAGCCTCTGAGAACTTGGTTAATTACCGATGCTACATAATAGATTTGCACAATAAAGGAATTTTTCCAAAGATCTCCATCCTCCCACAAATACCAATATATGAATTTGATTAATATTCACATCCAAGGCCCGTTGTTGGGAATTTTTCTAAATATCATATAAATGTGCACCAAATATGGTACAATACAAGCATAAATTCACCTTTAACGCGTACAAAACCCTATTAGTAAGATCGTGATGCCATACGCTAGCTTCCCTTTGCAACTAAAAACTGATTCGTATATTTCAAGTAGTTGTATTTGAAAAGTTGTCTAGATTCCGATTCCCGGCTTCAATTCCAAACTTTAAAATTATAAATCTACCATAAACCTTAACCTATAAGTTCTCCTCCACTGGTGAAGTAGAATAAAAGGAATGCCAAAAGGGCTCAACCAGTTCTGCGAAACACTAGATTCCCATTGATTCGTTTTTTTTAAGTGACTAAAAAGTAAGGTATTATTACCTTTGTTGCCCACTCACTTGCTCGAGAGCACGACAAGTAATTAAATAAATAAAAATAGCAAAAGAAAATGCAGTTTCTCTTCTCACAGAAAGAACTCACATGACCGACAGAGCGGTCAAAATGGAAAGGATGCATAAGCAAGGCCAGTTTTAAAAAACAAATATTCTCGAATCGAATCTGGATTCCAAGCAAAACACCAACACGCAAGCACATTCACTATTCCAAGTCACATTAAGTTAAAACCCTAACAAAAAATTAGAAAAAAAAAACGCAGCAAGCAAACTCACCGTATAGCGAAGCTATCTTTCTCCACAGGCTCAGCCACTAACTCCTCGAAAGGAACGGCAGCGTCTAGACTCCCAAACCCACCGAAGACCGTCGAGTAATCGACCCTCGAGCGCCCAACGTCGTCGATCTTTTTCTTGCTCTCGTTGAGTTCCGGAAGTTCCAGAATCGGAATAGAGGAACCGAGCGAAGCTCCGGCGGCGCCGAAAATCTCGCGGTAATCCTCGAATTGAGAGGAGAAAGTCGGAGCTCGGAGCTTGATTGGAGCGGCGAAAACGCCGTCGTACGCCGATCTTCCGGAGACGCCGTAGCCGTTAGAGAGCTTCTTCGTGAGAGTCGCGGCGGCAGTTCCGAACTCCATGACGGAGACGTTGACGGCGAAGTTCTTCTCTTTATTCTTCTTGCTTGCGTTGCTTCTCTGACTTTGCGAAACTGGTTCAGTAAGAGTCAGAGACACAAGAAGAAGAAAACTTGTGAGAGGAAGAAAAATGAGTGAGAAGAGTTTTTATTCCAACGGAATGAGAGGGAAAAAAAAATCGCAGTGTAACCGTCGAAAAAACACGATCAACGTGTGGGGCACGCACTTGCAACCGGCTGTTTCGGTCTCTAACTCGGAGCTGTTCTCCTCTGACTCTGGGCGGTGTTATCGATAGGTCCACGGGTGACTGGAGGAGCAGGTAAATGTCATAAATATTTTTAGGAAACAAGGGTATGTCTCCTGTGTTGTCGTTTTGCTGTGGAATAGTTCAGAGTCCAGTCAGTACTATATAACGTCACTAAGGGGTAGTTTCGGAACTTCAAGCAAAAAGTGAGGTAAGGCATCTTAATTTGAGTTTGGAGTTAAACTTTTTTTCTCTTAATTTATTGTAAAATGTTATGTTTTATTTTAAACTAAATAATAAAATATTTTATTTTTATTTTTTATGAATACTATATAAAAATAATTTTTAATAAATGGTTAAAAATGTTTTTGATTTTTTAATTTTTAATAAAAATTAGAATTAATCTCTTCAAAACGTTTGACTAATTTAGTTTATCATTTCTAGAACAATTTGAATTTAATTTTTTTAACCAAATTTTGTTAAATTTATTTAAGTTTTCATAAATATTTCTCAACTAACATGTAAGAAAAAATATGTCAGTGTAAACAACTTAAATACTATCATGAAATGCGTTTGAAATGTTAATTAAACTTAAAAAAATTTGATTAAAATAACTAAATCTATATATTTTTAAAATTGAGAGACTAAACTGGATCAAATTTTAAAGATAAACTAATTCCAATTTTCACTTAAAGTATTCTTTAGTGACTTTGACATTACATCAAACTACATATTTAAAACGTATTTATTATTAAGACTACGGAATATTTGCTAACTTTGACATTGAAGTACAAACGGAGTGATTTGATCCTATTAACCGAAAATTTAAAATGTCTCAATGAAACACGTAGTTATCTCTATAATGTTTGAGTGTATGTGTGTTCAAGCTTATACGAATATTTATTCATTTTTCATGGTTTACTATTTTAATTTTTTAAATACATTTGGTTTATTGAATAATTTATCAAATTTATATTAATTTTAATTTTATAACTTATTTTTAAAACACATATTTGATCCCTTCTAATTTTTTCTAATCTTTATATAATTGTTATATAAGATTTTAATTTAAAATATATACAATTATAATGTATGTATTAATATTTGATAATTAAAAAATATATTATTTTGACATTAAGTTGCTATGATATTACGTTTCATTTTATTATAATTTTTTACGTTTTTAATATTTAATTAATATTTGGAATAAAAAATTGTAAATATGAATATATCTAAAACCTCCTGGATGTCAAGAACCCTTAATAAAACCCTTCCAGTGATGCCCTTAACATATAAAGGGTAGTTTGGAGATTTTACATAAGAGTTGCTGTGTTCGTTGAACGGGATTTTATAGATGAGTTGGTATGGTTTCTTGGGTTGCTTGCTGAATACAGCTGTCGCTACCTAGTCATTCCATTATTCATTGTCAATGGACACAAACACCGACATCTTCTTGTTTTTTTCTTTTCTTTTTTAGATAAAATTAATTAATGTTACTTTTATTAACTAATTATTTAGAAGGTTAAATAACTTTTAAGTTTCAAAATTTTAATACACAATTTAATTAGTTTTTATTTTAACATATTTCAACTCAAATATAATGTAGAACATTAAATATAAAAAGAATTTAAAGTTGTTCAGTTATAAAAAAAATTATTATTTTTATTTTAGAGACTAAAATATAATAAAAAAATTAATTTTACATTTAAAAACTAAAAATATATTTAATTTATATGTAAATATCACATCAGCATGTATTTTAAGATATATAATTTTGTATAAAAGTGTCTCATCGTTAAAAAAAATTGTGAAAAAATGTAAAAGAACTTTGACGAAAATAAAAAGTTGTATAATTATAATATTTAAAACCTTTACTTTTTTTCTAACAGGTGAAAAACCAAAGTTACAAAATTAAGACATAAAAAATATTTGAATTTTTCATGATTGTATTTTTTTAATACATGACCATGTAACGGTGAGAAACAGTACAGCAATATTAATTATACACGGTAAAATATTGATTATATAATTATAACAACATTGATGAGTAACAAATATGATGAGATGATAATTAAATATTATTGATTGTGTGTTTAATTTTATTGTATGATTTAATGATTTAATGATTTACAGAAATAATTTATAAGGGGACATAAAGTATTCTATAAAAGGGTTTTTAATTTAGTAAGTTGAGTATTCAAATTCATAGTAAACAGTGCACACACGGTTGTCTTATTACAATACCTTGTTTTGCATGCACATGGTATTCAATAATCCATTACTATTTTAAATAATACAATAATTACCCTATTGAATAAATATTCTTGTAATACATTATTTTGAAAAAGACTTCATGCATAACCACTTAACTTCTTAATACATAATACATTTAAATTCACAAACAATTAAATGAATACGCATTAATAAAAGTTTATATAATGAAAATAATTATGGTTTCGGATGTTGGATTGAATTAACACTTCTTTATATTTTTCTTTCAATACTATACTTAAATTAATTATATAGACGAGTTTTAAATTCACAATAAATATAATAACTTATATATTTATAATTTAATATAGATTTTTAATTAAAATTAATCTAATCACAATTTAAAATTTAATAAATATATTTTACCTTTAAATACGTTAAATTTATAATATTAATATCTAATAATAAAATAACTGATTAGATTATTGAAAAAATGTTCAATTTGTAGAAACTTAGAATTTAAAATAACTTTTTTCTCTATAATTCTTTTAGAAACGTTGACCAATAATCAATAACTCATACAGTATAATTAATAAATATTTAATGTGCTTTCCTTTTTATATAACTTATAGATATATAAGACTGAAGTTACAAATATATAAATCGATCAGTTTATAATTAATATTATATTTCAGTTTACTTATGCTAATCTATTCATAAGTGAGTTATCTAAATATTACATCTTTATTTCAGGGTAGTTTTGGATGCAAACGTTTAAATACCAATAAATTATAGAAATGTATATTAAAAGGATATTGGTAAGAATTATTTTTCTTTTTTGGAAAACATTTATAACAGTTACAAAGTCTGCAATACCTTATCAAAAGTGTAATTATTGGCACCCAATTAGGAACAAAAACTATACCAAGAATAAAGGTATTGATAAAAAAAATATTAATACTTTGTAATTTATTTTAAAAATTATATATTTTTATTTATATTCATAAAACTAAAGTTCATGTTAAATAAATTAAATATATTTAAAATATAATAAGTTTGTTTGTACTAATTTTCTTGGTATGTCAATAAACAATGTGATATGTTACCTATTGATTAGTTGGTTAGACAAGCTTGATGAAAATGATGTTGCAATTTTGCCTAAAATTAAAGCTACCTTTCGTCCTCTCGTTTAATTTATTCTTCCTTAATTTTTATATACAAATATATATCATCACAACTTAAATGTACGCAAAATCACTCACTTCAACATAATGGATATTTGTTTTGATACAACTAAACTTTTGAAAGGTTTTTAAGTAAAAATTTTGTATTAGTTTTTATGATGCTGTTCTTGTTTTATCTTTAAAATACATTTATATTGATATATTAAAAAAGTTAACATATTTTAAAACGTCAAAACTAATGTCCATAAATAGAGGAAGAAAAACTAAAAGAATCTAAATTCCATTTTTTACCAATTTGCCTTATAAATTATATTTAAAGATAGTTTTGAAAAAACACAGAAATCAATAAAGGAAGGCACAACTACCATTCCACATGAATAATGCAATTCCAAAGAACATTATAACACACAGCTACCTAAATAAAAAATAAAAAAAACAAGACAGCAACAAAAACAAAGGAAATTCCAACCAACTAGTTAGATGTAATTGTAAAGTGAATTTTGTTTTCCTTGTAATTCTAAACATTTGAGAAAGTGGATACACAATAATGATGAATCAACATCATAAAGCTAATGAATGAAGAAGATACCAAGAAAAGAGTATTTGAGAATCTGGAATTAATGATAACATTGGTCGTGTCCAATGTCTAAAGCAGCAAAGCTCAATGCCACTTTCACTTTTCTTTTAATCAAAATAACATAAATAAAATAATGTTCCACATGCATGTGTGTGCCAAATGCTTTAATCAATAATTTATAAAAATATATTTTTTAAAAAATACTTCATGAAATGATAAAAAGAAACTAATCATAGTTTATACTTTTATATTTTTCTCCTAAAAAATTCATTCAAAATATATCCTTAATCCAAAGTCCGTAAGGCCCAATACTAAAAATATTCGGCCTTTTTCTTTTTACACCCTATTATTAAGATACTCTATTTCATTGCACTATGTTGTCATCATAATATATCTTGTAGCCTTTAGAAAAATACAAAATCAAAATTGGCTAAGTATAAATGATTTAGAATAGATTTGAAGCAATTTATATATTATTTTCAATTTTTCATTCTACAACCTGAAATGAGAAAAACAATAATTTTGGAGGTGCGGGAAGAAATGGCCAAATCTCAGTCTTTATTTTGGGCCGGCCTAATGTGTGGTAACCCAATGGGTTTGTGGGCTAAACAGTGAAAGGTGGGTTTTCTTGTCCAACAATGAAGGCAGAAGAGGAGAGAGAGTAAGAGTTCTTGAGAAAGAAGAAAGGTGATGTAATAAAGAGAGTGAAGAAGAAGAGCTTTTGGTTTTGGTTTTGATTTTGAATCGACAATGTTCAGAAATCAGTACGACACGGACGTGACTACATGGAGCCCGGCGGGGCGACTGTTCCAAGTGGAGTACGCGATGGAGGCGGTGAAGCAGGGCTCGGCGGCGATCGGTCTCCGATCCAAGACGCACGTGGTTCTCGCATGCGTCAACAAGGCCAACTCCGAACTCTCCTCGCACCAGAAGAAGATCTTCAAGGTCGACAACCACATCGGCGTCGCCATCGCCGGCCTCACTGCCGACGGCCGCGTCCTATCCCGATACATGCGATCCGAGTGCATCAACTATAACTACACCTACGAGTCTCCTCTTCCTGTAGGCAGACTTGTTGTTCAACTCGCCGACAAGGCACAGGTCCTCATTCCCTTCCCTTCCCTTCCACTTAGGGTTTTGTTTTCTTCAATAATTACTATCTCTGCGAGAATTGAAACTACACTTCTAGGGTTTGCTTTTCTTCAATAATTACTATGTATGTGAGAATTGAAACGGCTATTCTAGAGTTTCGTTGTTGAATTTCGATTTTAGGTCATGGGATTAAACTGGTGAATTGCGTTTGTTGAATTCGATTAAACTGTAAATGTCTGTTAGTTTCATCGTCATTTTTTTTTCATTGATGTTTTTGTTTCTATTGTTCCTAAATTGATGGTGATTCGTTGTGTAAACTATAACTTACTGTTTACAGCGAATTTCTTTTCTTATGTTTTATGGTGTGTAGTATAAATTATCTGATTTCTGTTATAATAATAATATTTAAAATAGTCGCCATCCTGCTATCTTGCTATAGCCTCTTGAAATTTTTTTGTGTGTGCTGCCCTTTCAGATTCTTACTGTATTTGAAATTTGTGTGGTAGAGGCTTTGGATTCTATTTCTGTCGGAAACTTAAGTAGCACACAGTACCACGGAGGTTTCTGCTTGCAGTGTGAAGGATGATAGTATTCCTGTTTACATCATTGCAAATTATGCAGTCGTGTCATAGTTATTCATGTTTATAAACTCTGCTTAACTTCAGAACACTATCCCTCAAAGATTGCTCTCTTCTCTGTCTATCTCTCAAAGGTTAGATCCTTCCCTATGTATAGGTGTGTCTGCCTCTAGTCATAACCGTCCCTCCCTCCCCACCCCCTCCCCCTCCTCATCCTCTTTAAGCTCAGGGTACTCTCGGTTTAACACCCAGAGCTCAGCCCCGACAGGTTGTGAATCTAACCCACATAATGTCGTACCCGAGCACACCGAGGTACCGAGGCTGGTTCCCATCTTAATGTTGATTCGCTCCCACAGGACACATCCAGTCATTGTATTTCAGATTTTTTGTGTGGTAGAGGCTTTGGGTTCTATTAGTGTTTGAAATTTAAGTAACACACAGTAGCACTAAGGTTTCTGTTTGCTGTGTGAAGGATGATAATATTCATGTTTACATCATTGCAAGTTATGCAGCCGTGTCATAGGTATTCTGTTATGCAAAATCTATGTTGAGAAGGCTGTTTTATGAAGTGAAGTAGAAAACAAATTATTGTGATGGTCAAGTTGTCATAACTGGCACGTAAAAGACCTAGTTGAATTAGGTTCAAGCTGTCGTATGTAAAAAAAGAACTTGGATTTTACTTACTGTGGTTGAAGGATCTTTCTGTACATAGAGATAGAAAATCTGTTGAACAAATTTTTTAGGAGAAGTAACCCTTCCCCTCTTTTTTTCAGGCTCTTGAATGTAGCTGCATTATTGGAATCTAGCCTGTTTAGTTCACAATCAACAAAATATTGGAATTGGATTAGCTAATCTACATTTTGTTTGGAGAAAACTTTTCCATAAGCGCTTATAGTGGAGAAAAGTTAAGAAGGAAAAAAAGTAGTTTCCCCATAAGCTTAAATTAGCTTATGCATTGGTTAAAAATCAAAATTTGGAAAAGTTAATTGGAAACAAATTCTACAAATTAGTTCCATGTGTAAACTAATTTTAACTTATAAAGAAGCAAAATTCCTTTTAACTTATTTTTTTTCCTCTTAAAAGTGTTCGAGGGAAGTTTATCCAAACATTATTTCTATTATATGCAGTTATACTTGTGTAATTTGTGCTTTAGTCATAAGAAGTTGAATAAATAAGGTATGGGTTCGAACTGAAAAGATATCTTTTTAATCAGTGTTCGTGATGCAATTTTGAGTTGCAGGTTTGCACGCAGCGATCATGGAAACGTCCTTATGGGGTTGGCCTCCTGGTAGCTGGATTAGATGAATCAGGAGCTCACCTCTATTACAACTGTCCCAGTGGAAACTATTTTGAATATCAGGCTTTTGCTATTGGATCTCGCTCTCAAGCTGCAAAGACATATTTGGAACGCAGGTTTGATAACTTCATGGGCTCTTCTCGAGAAGATCTGATCAAAGATGCACTTATCGCAACTAGGGAGTCCTTGCAAGGTGAAAAACTGAGGAGTTCTGTATGCACTATTGCTGTGGTTGGAGTTGGTGAACCATTCCACATTTTAGATCAAGAAACTGTTCAACAGCTGATTGATACTTTTGAGATTGTGAAGGAGGATGAACCTCCAGCTGAAGAAGCTCAGCCAGCAACCGAGCAGGATGCTCCCACCGACCAGGCATCTGGTGCAGATCAAGGTGCTGCTGGAGACCAAGGTGGTTCTCCAATGGAAATTTGATAATTTAAAATCAATTTCTAGAGGTCTTGAATACCAATATTTAAAAATGAGTAGGTTTCATATTGTTTGTGTCATGGGATAATCTTTCGTTAATCTGTTTGCTTCTGCAATTCATCCCTTAGTGATCACTGTAAACGATTTAATTGCTGTTTCATGACAATTTGCAACAATTTTCTGAAAGTCTGGCTGAAAAATGTTGGATAAAACTGTTCAAACTTAATTATTTAAGAAGTGTTTTATAACCCTTTTAGGTTCTTTTTAATGGTTAAAATTTGTTAAAAATCATTATTTTTCCACAATTTTTTATTTAAGGACACTTTCCAATGTTTGTATTTTTTAAAATAAATTTTATTGATTGTGAAATTAGAAAATGAATTAAAAAATGTGGTGTTATCCCTCATTTAATTATTTTAAGAACATTACATTTCAAATAGTTGAACTAAAACATTACATTTCAAATAGTTGAACTAAAAGTTTTCTGTGTTCAGTTAGTTGGTTTTTTAATGTTTGTTTAAATATTAATTCGGTTTGGATTGTTTAATTTAATTTTCATTTTATTTTCGTATTTTATTTCGTGTTTAATCAAATTTTAACTTTTGTTAATTTTGTTTAATTTAATATTTTTATTAATATTGTTTAAATAGTTAACTGTAAACGTGGTCTATGATAATATATGATATTATTATTTTTTTATTTCATGGTTTATTATGATATTATACTTTTTTTATTTCTTTATCAGCCTCATTTGTATTATTGTCTTTCTCAACTTTTTCTTTATCGTCTTTATTATTGAAATCTTATTTATTTTCACAATTTTCATAATAGAGGAGGAGACGAAATTGAGAAAAATACTTAAAAACACAATGAATGTGTAGATTTTTGCTTAAGAGGAAGCAACTTTATCACCAAATTTTGGTTACAATTGCAACATTCTATTCGATCATAGTTATTAGAAATGATTATGGAATGGTGTCCTTGAGAGAAAAGTTTAGGATTTTATGTATTTATATTTTCATATTCAATCTATAAATCACTCACTTATTCATTATAATTATTTGATTAACTGATTAGAAATAGAAAAAAATGGAAGAGATGATGAATGGTTGGATGAGAGGTATTTGAAAGGATGAAAGTAGATAAGTGATTAAGAAAAAATAAGAGAGAGTATGCGAGGAAGAGGATAATAGAGATGAATAGAGTGATAACGGAGAGATGATGAATGATTTGATTATGGAAATGATAATATGATTTGATTATGGAAATGGTAATAGAGGTGAGGAATATGATAATGATGAAGGTAAGAAAGATGATAATGTATGAAGGTGAGTGTGTGATAAAGAAACGAAGGAGGTGAAGTGTTATATTATAGTAATGGATCACTGTAGCGTTAACATGCATAACTTAGAAAGAAAAGAAAAGAAGAAGACAAAAATGGATATAAAATTAGTATTATTTATTTATTTACTTTATACATTGAATAAGAAACCAATGCATATTACAAACAAAGTTGGTGTTTCGGTTTGCGAGGTTGAGGTTAACAATCTTTCAAGTTTCGTTTGTCCAACTCCTTATCCTTATCACTGATCATCTTCATTCTGTTGGGTCGTAGTGGAAGATTACCTGCATAAGACACTCTTATGTCAAAGTTAGTAAAGATTCAACTGTTTTAGCAATAAATATGTGTTAAATGTAACTAACCTACCATAATACCTTAAACTTGTATTTATAGATTTCGGAATAGACTTTAGATTAATATTAGTCTAATTATGACTCAACTAATAATAATCATATTTTAGTTTAAATTAATCATCATCAATCATAATTGTTATATAAGATTGACCGCTCGATTGTCATCCGATCGACCAGTTCAATAGATGTTCTTGACTAATAAAGTCATTCAATCCTAAAGTGACTAGAGAATTATACATTAAAGTTGGTGTTTCCTATATATTAATTTTGAAATCCTATTTTTTTCTCTTCTTATATAATTATATAAGGCTATTAATCAATATTCAAAGACATGTTTACAAAAAGCTAATTTTTCTTTTATCAATAATGTGCAATATTTATTTATTTATTTTTCTAACTATTAAAAACAATTAATATTATTTCATTCCACCATATCTTTACTAAATCGCATTCACCAATAATTTTTTTAAAATTCATTTCCTGCGAAACCATAATGGTGTTGTAAAAATCGGGTTTTATGGCCCTTTGGCACATAGCAGTACAAATAATCATGTATTAGTTGAATTTTATAATAATAATTATTTCAATTTTACAATTAATATCAACAATACCTTATTATAATTAATTGATAACAGAGTTTATATACTGATCATGCATAACTATCAACAGAATGGAGGTGGCACTCAGATGCTAAATTTGTGAGAAGAATGACACTCAACAGCAGAGCAGGAATGTGTTGCTCAGCGCCATGTACTTTGACTGGTTTTCTCTTTTTGACATTCCTCTTGCTTTTAGGGTCTTTCAATTCTTTGTTGTGGTGTATAAGTTTTATTTAATTGTTCTTGGTACACTCTTTAACGTATGTTTGTTAAGATGTGATGGTGGATGTTTACATGGTTAAGTTGGACATGAAATGACTTGTGAGTATGTGATATATATATATAAAAATTTGAATCCATTTGTGTAGAACTTGCTTAGGCTTGCTTCATCCATTAATGAAAGCATTTCACATTTAGAAGAATACAATTGCTGGCATTTTCTGACAAGAGATGAAATGTAAAGGAAAAAAGGAAAAGAAAAGGAAGAAATTAGTGTTCATTTGGCAGTATTTGGCGTGAGAAGATTCATGATCTGCATGTGTTTGTACATCCAATGAAGATTGTCCAATGTGAGTTCACCCCCAAGAGAACGTACAACAGACCCACCACTGCATGCTCCCACTTGGCAGCACTCTTCAAGTGACATACCTTTTATCACTCCATACAAAAACCCACTTGCAAACAGATCCCCTGCTCCTGTTGCATCTTTTGCTTTTGCTTCTCCTATCACTGGAACACGTGCAATCTGACACATTCAAACACAACCTTAACTTTCATTACGATAAT
Organism: Vigna angularis; assembly: GCF_016808095.1. Classification (NCBI taxonomy): domain Eukaryota; kingdom Viridiplantae; phylum Streptophyta; class Magnoliopsida; order Fabales; family Fabaceae; genus Vigna; species Vigna angularis. The sequence goes on along the minus strand of NC_068976.1, from coordinate 16,600,241 downwards.
AATCATATCTTAACACAGATTGTTTAACAACATTTTCACCAATGATAGACAATTCATGGTGTCATAGTGCATAATATGTCAAGGTATGTGCAATTTATGTATTAGAGTAAGTATTGCAAAATGTAATGTATCATGATTGAAGAATGACTTCCACAATGGGAAGACTACTCTTTGACGAGACAGATGACTCGAACTACAACAATGAAAAGATCTTTGGAGTGATGGATGTTGAAAATCCCACATCGACTAAAGATAAGGCCGAATATATAAATGAGAACAAACCTCACCTTACAAGTCGGTTTTGTAGGATTGAGTTAAACTTAAAATCCACTTCTTAACAATGGACAATATCGAGAAACAGAAGTTGATGGTCTATACATTCATGTTAGCTGGGAAGGCAGAATATTGACGGAGGAGACAACATATGTATTGTATTAAAATATTTTTTTCCCTTCCTTTCATTAAGACTTCATCATTCCACCACTTTTCCTCCTACAACACCATTTTCTCATGCTTGCTTCCTTCCTTTCTTCCTAACTTTTCCTTCAACAGATATTATCAAACACTTTCCAGCACTATACTTGTTCCATTCTTAGTCTCATACTAATTTGATCAGCTTAATAAAGACATATTAAGGAATAAAGTGAAGTTTTCTAAATTTTAGTTAGCTTTCTTCACTTACATACACCTATTGTTTAATTTCCCTATGTAAGAGTTTACAATTTTCAATGGTGCCACTTGGCTAATGTGCAGATCAGAATAACTTTACAACATAATTTACAAACCTCGTTTCCATGTTTAGCAATGCATCCGTTAGAACCAAGTGTTACTACTGCCCATTGGCAGTACTTGGCAAGAAATTCTACTGCAGTTTCTGGATCAGCATTCTGTTCACCACCCCTGAATTAATCCATTGTGTAAAGTGACAGAATGTATATAAAAAAAGAAGAAAAAACTGCAGATTACTTAAGTGAAACTAAGACAATGAATAACATGGAAAATGAACATCTTGGAACAAAACTGGGTTAAGTAAAATTGACATTTACCTTAGAAGCTCTGTTGCCTCATCCTCATTGGCAAAACAAAGGTCAATGTTCCCTGACTCCAGTAGCTTCAGAAGTGGTTCTTTGAAATTCCTGACCATCTACCCAAAATAAAGAGGCTACATAAGATTAAATTTACATAGCTGATGCTAAGGAAACCACAACTTTCCATTTTTTTTTTCATGAGTTTGGAAAATTAAAAATGAAATTGGAATAGTTTATTCCGTAAATTACAAAAATGAGTTAATTGACTTAAAATTTACATATTTAAGATAAGTCGATACGAGTCGTGACAACTTTTTCATAAGATTTTGAAAATGTGACGCAGTTATGAATTACACCGACTTTGGTTCAATTAAAAGTTATTATTATTGTGAACAACATCTTATAAATTGAAAGTCATTGTTAGCGACTTTGGTTCAACATATTTACAAAGAAGGTGTTATGAGTTATAACGATTTCACTTTTTCAAAATTTTCTGAAAAAATCATCACGATTCATGATGACTTAGTCTTGATGTGTGAATTTTAAGTTAATTATCCAATTTTTGAAATTTACAGGGTAAACTACCCATTTTTTAAAATTTTCCCATGAATTTTGATATTTTCTACCTAATAACTTGTTTACACAAACATGAAACATGATATCACATTTCATAATTGTTTATGCAGATAGTTGCAGTAGAATACCTCAAAACTGGCCAAATCCAAAGAAACTAGAAGACCTTCCTGCTTTGCTAAAAGAATGGCTGCTTGAATTACTTCCAAATTAAATATACCATATCTTAACACCAACCACTGAAATGTCAATATATCGAAAACTAAGTTAAAGTGAATGCAGAGTATCAAAAACAAATTCACTCTTATCCTATGATCTATTATGCTGGAATTTACATTGCATGAACAATTAATTCAGTCCTAAAAGAAACTGATGAATGTAATTCCTATCATGACAACAAGAATCAGATCAATATTACAGTGACAAATGAAATATACATGATAACATAATAACACCAAAATGTTAAGCATCCATAATATTTCAATCAATTGACAAAGGCAACAACCTTGGAGCCCTTAAAATCTTCTTTGGTTAACTCTTCCGCCTGCAAAAAGAAAGCAGAGTAATTCTCAAACATAACACAATTCAACTCGAACTAAATGCATGTATATTTGAGACACACACAATGAAGTCATGTACCTGAACTTTCACAGCAGTAGAGAGACAGGGTCGCATGGTTCGGTTTCCCAAGTCATCAACCAAACAAACACACTGTGTCAGATAGCTAAGCTGTTAGATTTCTACTTTTGAACAAAACATTTACTGATACAATAAACTATACGACAAAACTTTGATATCGATCCTTGTAATCAGTATTCTGTTGCTGATCACCGAGGTTAAACTCTTACTTGGACTGAAAAACAACTCAACAATACCAAAAAGCATTTAAGAAAATGTTTCTAAGTTTTAAGCAAATATTTGTGATGTTGAGCAAACCTGTGCTGTATGTCCTTTCTTCTTCCTGAGTCTAGAGAGGTCAACACCATTGAAATTCATGTTATGGACAAAGAACTCTCCTTGGTCATCATCTCCACAAGCCCCAATAATTCCACTAGAAATCCCAAACCCACTTCTCAGCCCTCGAACCGTGTTTGCAACACTACCTCCAGCCAAGGTCTTAACATTTGCAGCAGAAGGGTCATCATCATGGCATGAGAGAACATGGATTTTCACCTCCCTCAGTATATTTTCAAGCTCTACAAGCTCAACCTACCATCATGAAACAGATTTTCATGTCATGTCATGTGATGAAGGATCACAGCAGAATACTTTAACAGAAAAGCTATGCTTTGAAAATGTAAGCATAAAAAAAAGAGAAGATTGTAAGAACCCACCTAGCGAAAGTGATAATAAAAGCGAAAAAAGTTAAGAGTGAGAGTGAGGAAATGAAAAGGAAGTAAATTGGTGATGAGGGGTGTGTGAGTAGTAGTAGTAGTACAGGTATGGAGCCTCCATGTTCACCGGAAATTTGATGAAGCAAAGACCAATCCACTCTTGCCACGTGGTCAATCATGGCTGAGGGTTGCAGTCCCAGAACAATGGGTGCCTCTGCAACTGCAACATCCTTCTTCAACAATGCTCCTACTCCCATCTCACACTCTTCTTCTTTGCTTCTCTCTCTGATCCTTTCTTCTCTTCTCTTCTCACCCTTTTCTGGATTCTCACACACACACACCTATATATATATAGTAACAGCACGATGACGCCGCAGCATTTTCCGGAAATCGCGGCGTTCACTTTGTAAATTTTGTTGAGTTGATGCAATCTATAAAATATACTAAACTAGCCTGTAGCCTGTGAGCCGTGCGTACGCATAATAATAATAACCATACTGATAATAATAATAATAATATTAAAAAATAACAATAATAAAAAATAACAGGCCTAGTACTTCTTTTTGATCCGGATTATGTTCAAAATTGTCTTATATTTTTTAAAAAATAACAAATGATCCCAACATAGACAAAACATGATGAGGTGTCCAATTTTAATGATTGCGTGGCATTGTCAAGAGGTATAAAATAAAAAATTGAATAATTCTTTAAAGAAAAATAAATAATTATTAAAAAATTAAATAATTACTAAAATGTTGAATTGGGCGAAGATTCCTTTTAATTTATAATTAAAAAAATGTATGAAGAGTTAGGGTTTCATTAACCAATGTAAATAGCAATTTCTAATTACCTCTAATCTTAATAGGTCATTTAATTAAAATCACTTTAACTCTAATTAAATTTCTAAAAGTTAATTTATCATCAGAAACCTAGTCAAGAACTTGTCTTTTTCTTCACAATTTTCTTTTGTTTCTTTCACGCTAACAACCTAACCCTGAGTTCTTCTTTCTCGCGGACAACTCTACTCTGAGAGTTATCCTTGTCTCGAGCAAAGGCAGAAGCCTTGTGGCGGCAAAGACGACAGAGATGAGGGAGCGCAACGCAGACGGCGTTTTTGTCTTCTGTGGTGGCTGGCGGTAAGTTTGCGAGGGACCGTGTGAGGAGATCATGTAAAAGAAGGTCGTGGTGGCTCGCGGTGACACAATCTGACGAGTACTGTGGCGGAATCGCGAGGCCCTTCGTGGCGCAAGGAAAACCCTCTTCTTCTTCTTCTCTGTTTTGGGTTGTTTCGCAGGAAGCGCAAACACGACCTCTTCGCAGCGCAATGGTCATGGCAAAGGCGGGTTGTTTCTTCGCAGAGGCGAGTTGTTTCTTGACCACTTTTTTCTTACACGAAAATTGAACTCCTCCACTTCTCAAATAAATGAAATATTTTGACAGATTTGTGGTATTTCAAAATTTGGCGGATGATTGAAGATCTTGTGAAAAGTAACTCCATAAATAGATTAATAATTAATAATCTTCTAAAGAAATGAAATTAATATTACATAAATGAACAACTCATAAATGTATGAGGGATTTTTATTTGGAATGCAGAATAGAGAATCTGAGACAAAGAAGTAGATTGAGTGGAAAGTTGTTTACTCCTGAATCTGAACCGTCTCAAAACTCCTTTGAATGGAAGCCTTAACAACATCCAATCTATTTTTTTTGTTACAATTTTAACCTCACTGCCACGCAACACCGTTTAATTTTTGACGTCGTTAGCAAAAAGGATTGACTTGACCCGTTTTTTCAAAAGTTTGGATCATTTGTTACTTTTTAAAAAAAGGTAGAACCATTTTGAATACAACCCCTATTTCGAGGGACCAAAAGAGGTATTAAGCCATGATAATAATAATAATCATACTGATGATATTGATAATAACAATGTTAATTGTAATATGAATGCTAATAATAATAATATTAATAACGATCCAGGAAGAGAGTACACACATCTGATTCAATCCCAAAATAATTTATACAAAATTAGTACAGAATGTTAAGGCTGATGCCCTGGATCATTTTGATAGGCGAAGTGCCAAGGCTGATGAAAATTTGAGATTGATAAGATCGTCTCTTCCTAAGGCAGTTGAAGCTTGTGTTGATGTTGCAGGTCATGAATTTGACATTTCACACCAGCGAACTGATGAAAATCTGTTATGATCGATCGCCTGATTAATGCTCACCAACATCTGCTTGCTCTGAAAATATCAGAATATCTTGGAATGAATCAAGAGGTGGTGATAATGCACTGGGCATGCTCAAAGATAACTGCTTCATTGGCAATTCCTGATGTCTTATTGGGAACTCGGGAAAAATCCGATGGCAAGCAAAGGATCTCCACTTCATGCTCCTCGAATAAAACTTATTGAGCAGACATAAAGCCTTTTTGCTAAAACCTTGAATACAAACAAAGTCCCACATCGGATAAAATACGAAATAAACATGAGTTTATGTACACATAAGATATCTTCCTTAATAAGAGACCTCAGACAATATCTTACTAGTATGAAAATCTATAGATATGTGTGTATATTGAACCTACACAACAAAACAATAGAGCATATCTTTGAATCTAAGGCAGCTGAGGACCATGCAAAACTATTAAGAATTCAGCATGAACTTGTGTACATTGTGAAAAAAAAAATAATGTATCTTATATGCTTTAACTAGGGTTCTTCCTCTTAAGGAATTTTAGCGAGGGTGCAAAACACGTAAATTCTTCTGTATTTGATTGAAAATTTGGGAAAGGGAAAATAAAAAATGTTAAAAATCATTCGTTTAACACACATAAATCTTTTATATTTCATAATATTCTTACTTACTTTTTACTTTCTTTTTTTTCTTAAAAATTACAAAACTTTATACTTTTAAAACCATTTCACCGTTGTTAAATTAACTCATGTTATCATTTCTCTACAGCTAAATCAGTTTTTTCATGGACAGAGTTAAAAAAGTGGACTACGAGAAAAGAGAAAAACGGAAATGACAAAAAGAGCATAAAAAAGGACAGCTGTCATCAAAATAAGAATGGGTACAGGAGTAATTTTCATAATATATTATTTTCTTATATGTATAGTAGATTGTATTTTGGTAATATATTATTAAGCACAGTCTGCATGAAATAAAATATGAATGTGAAGAATGAAAATTAATTTCAGGTGTTTATTTAATTTATTTAAATTTTAAGACTAAACTAAATTTTTCATATGCATAAGAAAAATCGAAAGAGAATTTTGACTTTTTTTCAAAAATTATAAATCTCAAAAAGAATTTCAATTTTTTAAAGAACAATAAAATAAACATAAAAATAAAACAAAGTATATTTAAAAAAATAGATCTATTATAGAAAATTTATTTCCAATAAAGGCATCTTAGAGAAACTAAAGTGATTTTGCTATTGATAGTGGATTTATAGAAACAATAATCCTCAAAATATAGTTAAATGTCAAATCTTTACAAGAATAAAGATAAAAGTTTCGGCATGGAATTAGTCGTTTTGAATTTTATGTATGTTAAATTTATGCTATTTGAATATTATATTTATATTTCATAATAAAGATAAAAAATTTTAAGTATTTATACAAAATACGATATGCTATTTGATTATTTTATTTTCTTTTTTAAAACTTATTATTGTTAATAATTCACTTTACATATTTTATCTGAGATAATGTCTTTTTTATGAATGTCTGTAAGTATTTCCATTTTATGAAAATTTGACATAGATATATGAGGAGGAATATAGCAGATAGAATGAAATGTCTTTAAAGAAAGTATTTATCATTTTATATTATAAAGAAACATTTTTTTTTTCTCTTTTCAATTGTGAAGTGACGTTGTTTCTACACTTATTTAATATAAATATATTTGTTATGTAATTCCATTAGATAAAAATATTTTAGAGGTCTTAATATTTAAGATTTTATTATTTTTATACTAAAAAAATGTATACATACTTTATATTAATTAATTATTTTTATAAATATAAAAATTTACTTTTTAATAATTATTATTGAAATATTCACATTAATTAAAAATAATATTAATTTATAATATATAAGTAAATGTAAATTTTATATTATAAGTTAAGTTTATAACGTTGAGTTTGACTTTAAATTCATTTTTTAATATAGAAAATCATAAGTTAAAATATAAATTTGTAAAATTTTTTATTTATTAATTAAGTTGTGTGGAAGTTCCATAATTAAATATCAAAACTTATTTTTAATAAATAGATAGATACAAATCAAGTGGTAATTTTTTTAAGAATTGAATTAGATTTAAGTTTAAACTTTGTTTTTTAAGTATTATATTACTTTTTAAAAGTGATTGTTAAGTATTTGTATTATGTATAAAAAAAATATTTATGGTGAAATATCAGAAAGTATAAATTTGTCACACGTGATCATATTTGATTACACCCTTTAACGTAAGTAAACAATAACATTGATACCGTTGTGATTATTTGAAAAAACATTATTTTCTGTGTGGTAATATAATAAAATAAACCAGCAGAAATCAAGGACCAACTTTTTGTGCTTTTGTCCAACCTTTTTAGATTCCCATCAAATTGTACCCTATAATAACACAATAATTTTGTATACACATTTAGACAATTTTATTTAATTTTAACTAAGCAGCGTATTATTTATTATTGGATATTATTATTATACACTTTCATGATGAACCTTTATCATTTTCTGGAAAGTGATCAATAACTCCTTTTAGTCTTTGACTATAGGAATTTGGCACATGGCTCCTATTAGTCACATTTAAAAACAAACGAGCATTGAAATATATATATATATATATATATATATATATATATATATATATATATATATATATATATATATATATATATATATATATATATATATATATATATATATATATATATATATATATATATTAAAAATTGGGTGATTCGATAACGGGTGAAATAGAAATGTCCAATAAACAGAAAATATCATTAGGATAGACTCTAACCTGGCTTTGATACCATATTATAAGTGGACTTTAAGCATAACTCAACTCCACAAAACCTTATAAGGTGAAGTTTGTATGTCACTTATATATTATAAGTTGGTCTATCTTTAGTCGACGTGGAACTTTCAATAATGTAGTAAATACAAAATCATATACCTCTTTCATTTCTAAGTCTTTCATTACTTATAAATTTTGAGATTGATTTTTTATTAATGTTGGCTAATCACAATTCAATTACGAATAATTATATTTTATGTTGATCAATATTAAAATTAATATATTTTAATTTAATTTGTTTGATGATCAACTAGATTCACTCGTGACTTATCAGATAATTCAAACTATGATTAATTATTGGATTCGTAATTGATCGCACAATCATAGGATAATTTACGAGTGAGACTACGAAATAATTTCACCAAACTATATGAGTGTTTTTGAAAAAAAAAATTGAGATTCAAATTACCTTATATTTGTTTATGAGAATTTGGCTCGATGCTTGTTGGAATATTTGTTTCTGACAAATAAACTCTGAATATTTGTCGATTTTTTCACCTAAAAAAAATGTGATGAAAATTTCTGTAGAAAAAGTTGAAAGAATTTGAAAGTGGAATCTCTTTATGGATATGGGGTGGTGAGTGGTGTGTTTGAGAGAAGCACGATGAATGATTAATAGGCCGAAATGGATCTCAATGATTCTACTTAAGATTCGTGCCACGTCACTTAAACCTACCTTTTGGATTCTTCCACAGTACTTTAGTCAAAAAAGTAAACAAATAAGAGACTGAGACAGAAACGTACCACTGCTGCGCCGAAAACAAATTATTATTTAATTTTACAATTAATAGCTACTTCCATACATATATTTTGTTAATTTTAGTATATAAATTTGACTTTTTCTTAATTTTTTAAATTCGTTAAAGTAATTGAAGAAATGTATGATATTTAATAATTATTATGCTTGTTTATTAAAAAAAGTTAACTTCCATTCTTAATGAAGAAAATTTTCACTTAGACAATTAAACCTAAATGATATAAGTGAGTTTGGAAAAATTGGTTCTTTTGCATCACAAGCCTTTTGGGATATATATATCTATATATATCTATATCTATATATATATATATTATAAAAATAATAACAAAAAGAAAATCAAAATAACAACAAATCTAAAATTTGGAAATATATAAATTAATTATAAAATTAATAATTTCTGTTTCATGTAAATATTAGTGTTACATAAATTATAAATGAATTAACTAATCATACCTATTGTAACATTTTCAATATCTCACACTTGAAATTTCATATATTATATATTGTAACATTACATTTACGGTAGGTCCCGTAATTTCACACTTAAAAATTCATAATTGATATATGAATTTTACATATTTTACGCTCATATTTGCAAATTCTTAATCATAACTTGAGTTCTTCTATCTCTCCCTTCTTGGGCACTGAGTCAGACGACGTTCCTTCATCTGCTCCCGTATAACGAATTATACGATCATCGCACATATCCAAACACAAACAAGTAGGGGTGAGCTAGACATAAAAGCATGTTATACAACCTTACACGACATACAAAAATAATTCAAACATGGTAAAATGACATAATAGGACTTGTTACTTTATAAACCGACTCGACTTGTTACTTTATAAACCGACTCGTCCGGACTAGAATGATTACCGAGCTATGGCGGGTCTTGCACTCTTGGTGGCTTATGAAACTTGGGCTCCCCCACCTTACCACACTCACGAGGTTAATCCGTTATCACTCACCCTGGGCCATACTGGAAGCACCCAAGACTAGGACCTCCTGCTACTCCTCACCACATGGTTCAATCCTCTCTACGTGAGAAGAAAGACCATTGGAGTTTCAGGATGACCCCCAAGACTGAGCTACCATGCAATCATTCTACACACCACCACCATGTATCCTCTCCTTGAGGATCATGGAATTACGTCAATGAACCATACTGTTACTTTGAAACTTAACCCACGACATGAATAACCAGATACAATCATATTATCACAATGAATCCAACATATCTCATATATTCACATACTTCCCACATAAATCACATCATACTATGCATTTCAAACATTCCACTCTTCAAAATACAACTACACATACAATTTAAGAATATAATTATTCAAGAATTTACTCAATTCCAATAAATTTACTATTTCGTAAAATCATTAATCATCACTCATATCATTAATTAAATATCTGAACCCATCAAACTAATTAACAACATGTTTAGATCATGTGGTAAAATGTTTAGTCAAATCCAACGGTTAATAAGGTAGAACTCATAATTTTTGTATAAATGGTCCAAAACAGAAATTAAGCAATCTTGAGATCCTTGAGAAGATACGAAATTAATATCTCTAAATCTGTAACCCTAATTTCCAATCAGAACGGTCAACGTAATTCACTATGTGTTAGACACTACATATTAAAATTTCAGGTTGATCTAACGGTTAGCTAGATAGATATTGAGGTTTTACCGAGGTAACTCAGGGACAGAATTTTAAGTGGTTTTCGGTTATACTCAAAATGCGGAACGAATTTCTCTAAGCACTGACATCTAATTACAAATCTGAACGGCGAAGATGACTTAATATGTCTTATGAACTATATACTAAAGTGTGGGCTCAATGTAACGGTAAATGAAATATATATGAAATTTTTACCATTATAACTTAAGAACAGAAATATAGTGTTCATCAGATATTTCAAACTTTCGAAATTTCTTTCTCTAAACATAGACCACAAACTACAAATCTGATCGGTCAAATTGTATTAATATGTCTTAGGGATCATATATCAATTTTTGAAGTTGATCTAACGGTCAAATAAGTCAGAATCTATATTTTACCGAGACAACTTAGTAACAGAACTACAGGGGTAACTAATTTACTCAAACATACAAGATTTATTTCTCCAAGTACAGACTTCTATTTTCAAATCCGAACGGTCAAAGTGTAGTAATAGGTCTTAGGATTCACATATTAAAATTGTAGCTAAATCCAACGGTGAAAACAATTAATAGAAAACTTTCACCACAATAACTCGAAAATAAGAAATTATAATCATGAAAACCAAATTTACACAAGTCAATAGATAACTACCATTACCAAAATTTTAACATATTCATAACTCATATTCATGATCATAACATGTATACAAATCATAGATAAGAAGGATTTAGCTCCCCTACCTCAAGACTTCATCTCGTGCTTAGAAATTGTTCCCCGAAAACTTCCAGAATTTTCTCTTTGCAACTAGAATTTCCTCAACTCTCTTCTCTCAAAATTTTTCTAAATTTTTGGTACAAGTTTTAGCCTTCACATGCTTGCAATTTATAGTCCAAAAATTTTACTATTCATCATTTTTTTTAATATTATTTACTATTTTAATTTCACCACTTACATAATGGATTCACCACTTACATAATAGATTCACCACTTACATAATGGATTCATCACTTACATAATGGATTCACCACTTACATAATGGATTTCTTAATAATGATTTCACATTTTATAAACTTATTATATTTTTCATTCACAAAGAAATTTACTACTATTAGTAATAAAATTGTTACTATTACGGTAAATATTTTTATGGGTCTTACACCTATTGTTTCGATTCGATACATGAAATGTGTTTTGATTCGATACATGAAATGTGTTTCGATTCGATTAAGTAGATATATTTCAATTGTAAGTTTATTTCTATTGGCATAATTACAACATTTTAAATAAAAATTACAAAATTTATTTCTATTGGCATAATTATTGCAATACCTTTTAGAATAAATCAAATCATAACGTGTGCATTGAAAGTTCAAATTAAAATATGTCACGATAAATTAAATATTGAGTTATAATATTTAGTTATGAAATATTAATTCATTTTACAGTAGTAGTATTATTATTATTATTATTATTAAAATTAAAGCTTGGCACATAGCTTGACGAATATAATACACATCTCTTATTTGAATTCTTATTTGAATAATATATTTGAATTTATGATTTATTATTACTTACTAATATGGGTTGTGCTTGATATTTATAGCAAAATGTTTTTAACGTGTTTACTGATTTATTTGAAATGAAAATCAAGTCGACATCTTAATGTGATTCACTATGTTTGAAAATGCGAAAGCAATAGCCCATAAACAACTTGAATCCATTGTGGGAACCATCAACCTTTCGGAGAGTTACTTTTTACACCACCACACATTACTTCCTATACCACCACATTTTTTTTAAATTTTAAATTTTTTTTTTATATTTTAAAATATCCTATACTTCCTCTTTTTTTCTTGAACGGACGTCGACATCTGAAGAAAAAATTCTTCAACGAATGTACCACATCCATTTAGTTTTTTTTTTAAGTTTTTATTTTTTTTAAATTTTTAAATTAATATATAAATGTTATTTATTTTTTTTTAAAAATTATTACTTAATTATTTATAAATTAATTTTATTTTATTTAACAAAATAATTATTATTAATTTAATTTATCTAGTGTTATTTTAAATAATAATTAAATACTTTTTAAAAACTTATTAAAACAGATACGGATGTAGTAACATCCGTGAAGATTTTTTTTTAAAGTTTGTAGTTTTTTATTTTTTTATATTTTAAATTAATATATAAATATTATTTAATTTTTTTAAAATTATTATTTAATTAATTATTAATTAATTTTATTTTATTTAATAAAATAATTATTATTAATTTAATTAATGTATTATTATTTAAACAATAAAATAGTTTTTAAAAATTTATTAAAACGGATGTGCCAACATCCATGAAATTTTTTTCTTTTTAAATTTTTAGTTTTTATTTTATTATATTTTAAATTAATATATAAATATTATTTAATTAATTTAAAATTATTACTTAATTATTTATGAATTAATTTTATTTTATTTAATAAAATAATAATTATTAATTTAATTTATATATTATTATTTAAATAATAATCAAAATAATTTTAAAAATTTTATTAAAACGGATGTGACAATTCGTTAACGGATGTCGTCACATCCGTTGAAGATTTTTTTTTTTTTTAAATAAAAATAATAAATTAAAATATAAAATATATGAATGTACAGATGTTAACTTTCGTTGAAAGTGAAACGGATGTTAACATCCGTTTTAGAGAAAGACAAAATTGATATGAAGTAGTGTAAGAAACATCCAGTAGTGGTGGAGGAAGCCAACCTTTCGTATACATGGACAGCCCAAGCCCAATCATTTAATTAAACGAGTGAAGAGGCGTCATCATGAAAACAAACTTAATTAATAAGCTATAATAGAAATTATTTTATTAATACTCTTTCATCCTAAATAATTATTTTATTCATACATGATATTTAAATTTATTAAAACATTAACTATAACTTCGAAAATGATAAATAAGCCAACAATTTTTTTTTTAATTTTTTTTCTCAAAAGAATGAAAAGGAAAGTAACATAAAATTTCCAGAAGGATAACAAAGAAGTTATATATAGCAGTAAATAATTAGCAGATCAAAGTCATTCATTAATTGTTCAGATCATTCCATTACCATCTTCAAACAAACCAAACATTTCAACTTCAGAAGTTCTTTCTCCATTTGTGCCTTCAATTCTCCCAAACCAAAAACACACACCAAATCTCTCATAACATATAGTTCACTCAACATGAACAACACCAACTAAACCCACTAATAACATCATGTTATATATATTATATAGTTTTTTATGCAGACACCAACACCAACATCATGATATATATATCAAGCACTAATTCCATTTTGAGGGTTAAATTTTGATGATTCCATGTTGGCAACATGAAACTGTGATGTGTACTTGTATGATGCAGCTTCATTCACTGGAGGTTCATTCAGAAATGCCCAGCTACTCCTGGTCCACCTGCATGCATGCATGCATATACATCCACATATTAAAACCATAATTAATTAATTAACTAATAACAGTATAAAATTGGATTAGTTCTACAATTAATATTGCAAAAGAAAAGGTTCATATCATTACCAGCCATTTTTCTCGATAAGCTGCTCCAAACTTGTATCAAAAATCTCCTTATTTACGTTTTCACGTACACGTGTCACTGGCATGCTCACTGATTTCTGAAACTTCCTCTCAGACTCTGTGTTGTTCATCCTGCCCTGTTCATTCTGCATCAGAAAAATCACAAACCAGAAAAGGGAGAAGTTAACAGACATGTATAAATACTACCATAAACTGATATGATCATGCAGTTTAAAGTTTATATGCAGAGATGCAGAATCATAAAAAGTTTCTTTCTTTATCTGATAAATGCATTTAACAAAAACTTATGCAGAAGTTTGAAACCTGAACAGTGTGTGGTGAAGTGGAAATAGCAGTAAGGTGTTCTTCCTCTATCTTCTTCTTCGATTTCCAGAAAGCGTTAATTTCATCTTTGGTCAGTGAACGGTTCCTCTTAAGTGTGGCTGAAACATTCAACAAAACCTCATCAAAAATCACCATTTTTTACCATTATTAAACAGGCTTAAACACAAAGCATAAAATTTATCAGATATTAATATAAATTATGGATCTTTGTTTAAGTTAATCCGACACGACACGAAATCAAAAATTGAATTATAAGTTAATTACCTGACTTAGGATCCACATGGGTAGAGTCCCATCCTGCCATGAGAGAACCCATTGTGTTGTGAAACTGTGAGTGAAACTGTGAGTAATATATCTAAAAGGATAATTAACCTACTTGCTCATCATCACGGCTTTCTAATATTTTTATATTGTTCTTGATGACAGTGATGATATGTTTCTTTTTCCTTTGTTCTTATCTCTTCTTGATTTTTTCAAGCGTGATGAGAAAAGATGAAGTGGGTCCCACATCTTATATAATACTTTTTCATCCTATGATTTGATGAATAGAGTAAATGAATGTTCTGGACTTCAATTAATGTCGCCCATAGAATAGAATACAAGGTGGCGATATTAACGCTAATGTTTTTGTTTTGATCAACCTTAAACTGAATGTTCTATATTTTAACTGTTTTTTTCTTGTTTGGAACTGGTCATGGAGACACATCTGAAGTGTATATTGTGATTATATTTTATTTTCACAATAAAATAGATAAATAAATGTCATATACTTTTGAGAAAAAAATATAAATAATAACATTATCTGATAAGGCTTTGTCATTGGATATCTGAATCTGCACATACGACAAACAAACATTAATAATAACATTTCTTTATCGATAAGATAATAAAACATTTTTCAATAAATTAAGATCTATAAAAAGATTTAGGTCCCACCTTAATTAATTCACAAAGTATCTAAATAAATATAAGCTATATATTGTTAAAAATAAAGAATAGGTTAAAATATTTCAAAATGTATTATTATTGTAATTGTTTAAAGTTTCATTAAAAGGAACTATGTTGGTGCAAGTATGATCTATGATAATTGAGGTATATGCAAATGGAACCCACTTGAATAAAAAATCTTATCTTCAAGAAAATATCCTTAGGGGCAGTCCCCACCTCCCTTTCTTTTTTTCTTATTTTTGTTTTTACTTAGTTTTAAATGTATAATTATCAACTTGATCTATTATCTAAATTATATTTTGAAATAAAGTTGTGTAAGAGGTTATTATTCACTTAAAAATTTAACAGATAAACAAAATATAGTGAACCAAAAAAAAAATCATATAATAGAATTTATGAAATAATAATAATAAAAAGTTAAGATTATTTGCAAAAGAAAAAGAAGAAGACAAAATTAGATTCATTTTTTATTGATTAAAAGATAAAAATTAAAATGATTATATGAGAAAAATTTTGTAAATTAACTTTTGTGTTTTTTTTTATAAAGAAATGAGTTCAATGTTCTGAATTTATTCATTTTTTCATAACATTTAAATACAAAATATTAATTGGAAGATACTTATCATTAAATAGTCAAAGGAGGAAAGTAAACTATCAATTAGTTAAGTTGGGAAAGGGGAATTTGCTTAATTGTGCTTTTATTTGTGAGAAAGATGAATGTAAATTTTCTTAGATTGTATATCTTTTGAAAATATAAAAGATTAAATTTTAATTTTATTCTAAAAAAGCTTTAATTTAAATATTTTGATATTTCTCATATGGGATTAAAGGCATTATAGGGATGACAACGGGTCGGGTCGGACACGGATAGTGTCTATCCGCAACTCGACCCGACAAAAATAAATCCATCCACTATCCGATCCGTTACTCGCACGGATACCCGCTTAAAAAATATCCGCGGGTATTTTAAAACCCGCGGATACCCGTGGATATCCGCGGATACCCGCAAATATTTAAAAAAAAATATTTTAATAAATTATTAAAATAATTTAAATAGAATTACAAAAAATATATAAAATATAATATAAATTAAATTAAATATAAATATAAATTCAATTTTAATTAAATTTAATCTTGTAAAATATAAATTAATGTTAATTTTAATTAAATTTAACTTAATAAAATATAAATTAAATTTTTATTTTTTATTTTTTGCGGGTAGCGGGTATCCGCGGATACGGATAGTATAATACCCGTACCCGACCCGTTTATAAGCGGGTATTAAAATATCCACTACCCACGGGTTGCAGGTAGTAAATATCCGCGGGTATCAACTATCCATCGCCGATTTTATCCGCAGATATCTGCGGGCACGAATTTTTTTGCCATCCCTAAGGACATTCCTTTTTTTTTTAATTTAACTAATATATATATATATATATATATATATATATATATATATAATTAATTAATTAATTTTATAGAAATTTTTGAATTATAGCATTTTTTTTTAAATTGCATAAACCATTCATATAATTCTTTACAAATTAATGTAAAAGAGAAGATGAAGAGAATTTAATAATACTAGGTGATTCCATTCATTGATAAAACCATATTGTCACCAAATCACATACTTAAACCCTCTTTTATTTTAATCAAACTTAAAAGTTACTATAAAAAATAATAAATTTAAATTTTAAAAAAAAAGTAGTTTAAAAGGAAGTAAAGTATAAATATTTTATTAATTAAATTAAAAAGCTTATAAGTGAGTTCATTTAATTATTTGATTTAATACTTATTTTGTCCTTCGATTTGTAGGATGTGTTCAAAGTTATCTTATTTTTTTTCAAAAATTCACTAACATTTTATATTTTGCAAAAAGGGTTCACGTTAGTTCTTTTTGCTTACGACGTTAAAAAAGCTAACGATAGACTTGCCTATTGTCAAAAACTTGATGACTTGTATAATTATTGTTGACATGGTAGTGTGAGGTGTTTAGCCCCTATTTGACCAATGAGAAGATGCCACGTGGCAAATCCCTTTCCACCCAAAGTTAGGGCTTCACAATTGCAGAATGGGCAAGTGCTTTCTCTGCGTCGTCATGAGAACTTGAGGTTCTATCACGAATTGCCATGGAAGCGTGATTCAAGTATTCACAACTGCAGTGTGATTGCTACGCAAAGGAGAATGTTATGGCACTACGATTCGGTCCTCACGATGTAAATGAGTTTCTGGTTCTATTTTGGATGCAGGTTTGATGGCGACACTTGCGAGGAGAATGGGTTTCGTGCATTTGCAGGTTACACAAGAATGATGAACTCACGAGGAAAAAGATGCGATTTAGGGCTTCTGTTTCTGAATTTTTGTGTTTGATTTGCAGGTAGTGGAGATTGGTGGAGGAGCTTGCGGTGTGGTTGGCATGGTGGCGACGCTAGGGTTCATGGCTACAGCGCTCGCGAGCTAGGGTTCATGGCAGCGGTGCGATTGGGTTGCTCTGCTATGCAATTTGGGAGTTCAAAAATTGGGAATTTTTCTGAGTTTTGTTGTGTCTGAATCGCGAGGAAGAAGAAGATGTTGATGGTGTCCTCACGACAACCTGAAAGGTGTTTTAGATTTTCCACGTCATTTTAACCCTAAATGTAATTAACACCTCAAATGACCTCATAGTGTCACGTCAATAATAACTGAACAGGTCATCAAGCTTTTGCCAGGGGAGCAAGTCTGTCGTTAGCATTTTTAACACCGTAAGCAAAAAGAACTAACGTAAATCGTTTTTGCAAAAATGTAGGAAGTTAGTGAACTTTTGAAAAGAAATATGATAACTTTGAACACACTCTACAAACGGAGGGACCAAAATAGATATTAAACCTAATTATTTTTTATAAGATTTATTATTTTTCATGGATAAATTAGTGAGAAAATTCAATAACAATTAAGATGAATCAAATTCATAGAAAACAATTAACATAATCTCTACTCAAATTAAATAATCTAGTTCGACTTGAGTTAAAAATGACATTTTAAATGTTTGAAAGTTTATTAAGTAGAGATTAACTTAAAAGGAGTCAAATTGTTCGATCAAAGCTCAAAGGGCAAGCTTTGGATGCTGATACAATGTTGAACGTCATTGTAGTGCCATCGGGCACCACTAAGGTAGTGACCACTGACTTAGGGGAATCAAACACCACTTTTGGATTGTTCGATGCACTCAAATCAATGGGTTCCTGGGGATTATAACATTGGGTGCCACCCAATTTTTTTGGTTTGTGTCATCTTAAAAAAAAAGAAGAGATTTTCGCTTTGTTAACCATTGAATCGAACTGAAATTTTGACACTTGTTCCTTGACACATGAATTGTTACTTTGACCTATGAGATATTTATTTTAAGGTATATAGTTAGAAAAATTAGAAATTTATGTTTATCTTATTTTTTAAGGTTTATCTTTTGTGAAAATAATTTTTTATTTGTGATTTTGGTTAGATCTTTGATTAAAAGAATGTATGTTTAATTATAGAATTGTTTATGGATTCATTAATGAATATGCATGTGTATAATGATGTATGAAACTGTGATGATGATTGATTTTTTAATGATATGATCATGTATGAAAATATATGATGCTTGTAATTAATCATGGACATGATATTACTTAATATGGATGAATACAAATATGGGTGATTGTTTGGTATATGAAATTTGATGTGGAATCATGTTTAGGGATGAAAGTTTGAGTTTGATGTAATTCACAAAATCTTACAAGGAGATTCTATGGTAGCATTCCTTTAATGTATGCATTAATGTATGCATTAATGTAAGGATTCAAGTAAGGAGATATTCTAGTATTTTAATAATTATTCACGCTTATATAAAGTAGAATGTTTTATATGATAAAAGTCATAGGAAATACTAATCTAAAGGCAGAATAATCATCTGAGATGTAAAAAGGAATTAACCTTATAACTGATATAATAAAATTCATTGACAATTATTTTGTAAAACAGTAAAAACCATTATAAGTGCATTATAAGTGCATGTCTCTAGTTATTCTAACATTAAATACATATATCATAATAATTTAGTAGAAAAAAGTCTTTTGATTATATGATTTGTATCTATATAATTGTTTGAATTGTTTGAAGGACATGAAATTGTGGTACAGTGTTATTAATATATGATACTTTTTATGTAAACTAGTTTAGCTTCTTTGTCTTGTTTATGTTTATCTTTTTATTTTATAATAATTATTTTATGGGTGTGAGTAAATGAAAATACATGTATAGAGATAATATATAAAAATACCATTAGAGATGAAAAATTAAGAATTAGAGTTAGAAAATACTTCAAGAGAAAAGTGATTAGATTGGTATAGACATTTTTATTGTTTTAGTATAGTTGAATAAATAATATATATTTGTTGTATTAATATATTTTATACATGTTTAAATATTATTATAAAATATCTTATTTTATAGTTTTATCATTTTACAAAATTTATAGAATACTTTAATTATTGTCGGGATCATTTGATAATACCTAACTCTCATAAACATGAAGAAATTATCACTGCACCGGAGTTTGTATTAGATTAAAAACAACAACACCTTTGTGGAATTAAAAATATTTTCGCGATTCATAATTTAAAACTAAAAAGTTTAGTGTCGAATTTATTGTCGAATAAATTCACTACAGAAGTTTAAATAATAAAGCTTAAATAATAAAGCGCTACAGAAGTTTATTGTCGAATTTATTTATGCACAATAATATTCATTAAAAAAATTAATATCCAAAAAAGTTCTATTAAAATCAAACATGAAAAATAATTGATTTTAGAAATAATAATAATTCTTAAGAATGTTCTTTTCGATGCAAAAATATATTTTTCCAAAATATAAAAATTTTATGCAACCAAAAAAGTTAAATAATTCCCAAGATCCGTGATTCTCAAAATTAAAGTTCATCAAACAGATTCATTGACTTTTGATGTATACTTTAGACTAAATTGCAATTTAAGGTGAAACTTTTGATACTTTAAAATAGTTTTATGCGTTTAATTTTGTATTTAATGAGTATTATTTCTTAATTGAAAATTTAGTTGTTAGAGGAATTCCTCCTTATCCATATTCTTACTTAATGATTTTTTTTTCGTCTTCCAACTATAAATAAAATAAAAATCGCCATTAAATCTTCAAAGCATTTGAAAATGGATTCTGAGTGGAGGCTCACGATACCTTTCTTTCTTTGGGGAAGAAGAAATAAAGTAAAAAAATAAATGGGAAACTCTTTGAAAATGTTTAATAAAGAAATAAATAAGAGAGAGAGAGAGCAATTTAAAAGTACAAAATTGACTATTATTTTATGTTTTTATTACTTTACATGTTTATCTTATTTTACTCATATGTTTCCTAAAAACAGGCCGGGCCCACCGATTTCTGCCATAACGTAATATGGAATGCCTTATCCAAGATGCTAACCTACCCACAGTTTCTTTCAAGTTAAAAATTGGAATAACTATTTTTTAATTCTCAAATTGAATTTTGACAAAGAAAGCTCAAAACATGCACCGGGAAGAGTTTTACAAAGAATGTATCCATTTATCTATAGGATATAGGAAGATGGCACTTTAATATCATACTTTTTTATATCTATTTGATATCATTTTTCACCATTTTTTTTACTTTTTTTTAATATAAAAAATACATTTTATCTTTATAAAGATTTTGAAAATGCTGGTGAAATGGATGAAAGAAACTTTTTCCTAATCTATAAATTCAAGTACATAAATGCTCAACTCATTAACATAATTGTCAAAGCTGTACAACAGCAATTGAATAGCTGACCAAGTGAAGTACTCAAACAAAGAAGAAAAAGGCAACTGATATAAGCAATAGAGGTACAAGCATCAGCATCATCATTCTTAGTTGATATATATATATATATATATATATATATATATATATATATATATATATATATATATATATATATATATATATATATATATATATCTCCATTACTGGAAGGAAAAAGAAGAAGTCAATGGAGTTTGAAGATTTAGCAGAGGGATGCATTGCAGAGATACTGTCACACACGTCTCCCATGGATGCATGCAAGCTCTCCTTAGTTTCCAGAGGCTTTTGTTCTGCAGCTGAATCTGATTTTGTGTGGTCTGCTTTTCTCCTCAACTTGACCTCAATCATTCCTCCTTCTTCCATTCCCTCATCCAGTTCTAAGAAGGGTCTCTATTTCAATCTCTGCAACCACCCCACCATCATTGATCAGGGCAAAAAGGTCAGTACATAACACTTTATTATATTCTTTGAGTAATCCTTGTTCATGATTTTGATCAAACATAATTTGATGATCTGGGGTCATGTAATAATTTCTCATGAATTTGGTTTTGATGTTTTTAACAAAACCAAGCATTTCTGGTTTCAAACTGAATGAAATGTGTTGTCTCCGAAATTAATACAGAGTGTTCAGCTGGACAAAAGGACAGGGAAGAAGTGTTACATGCTTTCTGCTAGAAATCTGGACATTGAATGGGGTGATGATGTTCACCATTGGGATTGGACAAGCCTGCCGGAGTCCAGGTAAATTGATTGATTAAAGTTTCGAGAAACATTTTGTTTGACACCTTAATTTTAAGGTTTTACAAGTGTTTGTTGTAACTACCTCGGCTATGTTTGATTGTGGTATGAAAAAACACAACTTTGATCAGAATTTAGGACATTGAGCAATTGTTGTGTTAGCAGGTTCGAAGCGGTTGCTGTTCTTCGTGCTGTGTGCTGGTTTGACATCAGTGGGAAGATAAGCACGGTTGGTCTGTCATCAGACACTCATTATGCAGTATTTCTGGTGTTCAAGATGATCAATGCAAGTGGGTTTCACTACCATCCGACAGTGATATCAGTTGGTGTTTCTGGAGGCAGTACCAACTCCAAATATGTTTGTTTGGATCTGAACTTGAAAGATAATCGCTTAATAAAACTACCATGTCCTAAAGTGAGAAGTGATGGGTGGTTGGAGATTGAGATGGGAGAGTTCTTCAATTCAGGCCTAAAAGAAGAACAAGTGCATGTGAAAGTCATGGAGACAACAAGCCATATTTGGAAGTGTGGTTTTGTTCTTGAAGGAATAGAAATTAGGCCTAAACATGTCTGATATGTGAAGGATGAAAACTTCAAAAGAATGCAGAATTCTCAGTTTATTCTTTGCTTTGACATCTTTTTTCCCATAAGCATTGTACAAATATGCAAAGTATTATTTTATTGTAACATTTTATTTAATATTTATTGTTAGAAAAATGATCTTCTAACAACTTTGTTTTGACAATTTTTATAACATAATCTATTATCAAAAAATGGTTAAAAAAAATGTTATAATTCGGAGTCCTTATTGTTATTAGTTTAATATAATGTTTGAAGTAGTTGTAAAGTAGATGTTTGTTAAAGAAAAAACTGATGTATTTCAACAAACTGGTGAAGTCACCAAGTGGTTAATCTTTGACATTATTAAATGGTTTTTTTTCCATCAAATGGGTTTGGTGTGTTGCGATGATTGGGCCAGTGATTGGACCGCACCGCAGCACAATCAAATGCACTGAATCAAAGAAGTTACTTTCTGCACCCCCTTCAATTTCTATCCGCACCAGACAATATTTGGAATTTCAATTTTTATTTGAAGACATTATGTTGTGCTGGTGGCTGAAACTTGGAAGAGAATTACCCGACAAGGGGTGGTGGAGCTCATGAGAATGTTTCAAAATGGTAAAGTTTAGATTAATATGCTTCCAGATTGGTATTTCTGGAAGTGTTGGAAGAACATTCTAGAAAAGAAAATCTATATACAATCCAATAAAAACATTCTAAAAGTATATATTTAATTTGTTCTCTTATTTACCAAAATCCGAAATAATAAATGTGTTTTTTCTAGAACACTCTAATTCTTACACATTAAAAGAATTTAATACATTTTTAAATATTAAATTATGTATTTTAAAGTTACAATAAAGATACCATAGAACAAAATAGAAAATCCAAATTCCCAGCATCATTGATTGGTTTGGATTTCGACGTCGGTGGGGATGATAAAAAAAATCATGTTTCTTGTTTTTCCAACCAAGCAATTGCGACAACATAAGAAAAAGAAAATTCCCAAACTCTGAATCTGACTGTTGAAAAAGAAAATTCATCTTTGTAAATTGGAAAAGTGAAGCATCAAAGCAAGCAAGAAAACCAAATATACAAATACAAAAGGTCTATTTCTGAAAAAAAAAGTTGAAAAATGATGATTTGACAACTATTTCTCTATATATAATCAATTAACACGTTTTTTATGACAACAATATTATTTAAAATAATTAATAGAAAAATAAAAGGTAATTAAATAAATAATTGAAAAATTTAAGCATTAAATTCGAAATAGAGATAAGTTCGAGCCAAGTTCCTTGATGTTATTGTTGAAAATATGGAAAATGGCAATATGAGGTACACTAGCATGCTGAATACAACGAATGAGAAAGCTACAAAGAAACGAGGTATGAATGGGACGTAAAGTAAAAGGCATCTTAATGAAAAACATTTTGGGGTGTTCTGACAGCAAGCATATGTTTGTTTTAATAAAGGATTTAAGTGATACTATAAAACGGAAAAAATAATGAAGAATAAAAAAATTAAATATGTTTGTAGTTTTTAAATTTAGACTTCATATTTTAGTATAATAATGTTAAATTATTTTTACTTTTGATAATTAAATAACATTTTAAGTTAATATTTAGATTAAAACATGTTAAATAGTAAATGTAAATAAATTAAATATAAATCTGAAATATATTTTGACAAATTAAATTAAAAATGTCTAATACAAATTGATTAAAAAATTATATTTATTTATTTTTAAATTCAAGGATAAACTGTATTAAAATTTAAGACAAATAAATTCAAATTTTATGTTAAATATTAAAAACTAAAAACATATTTATCCTATTAAAAAATAAAGATAAAATATGTTTATAGAATTTGGTTGTGTTTCAAATTTTAATATTTTTTAACTTGAAATTTTAAAAATAAATATTAATATAAATTCTAATGAAAAGCTTAAAAAACCTATAATTTGTTTTAAAACATTTTATTAAACCTACTAATAACATTAATGTTTCGATCTTAAATTTCGTAAATGATATTATTCAAATCAATTATCCTTTATTTCAACCTCTTTAAAATATTTGTTCGTCATAATTTAATAAATATTTATAAATATTGTTGATAGAAACAAACATATTAAAAGTAAATTAAACTTTTTTATCTTTTATTTCCTTCATGATCTTTAAATAAATTTGTATATAATTGATTATAACAAAATCTAATTGATTACAAAAATGTATAATCGATTTCGTCAAACCTGTACAATTGATTATTAGTTTATATACTTAGTTATTATTATACTTTATTAAATATCTATATTTTATTATAAGAAAATAAATATCTATCATTATAACCTTTTTATCTAAATCTTCCTATTTTAATAATTTTATTTATTTATAAAAGCACACCTTAATGACAAAAGAAAGAAAAGTAAACAAATAGTACATCTTAGTATAGTAACGCAATGTAACAATGAAGCTGTATTATTATTATTCAGGAAAATAATATTTTGATAACATTTTTTTATAATATTTTAATATATTATTATTATATTGATTAATGTTAATATTTATAATTATTATTATTGATTTTGTAGAATAATTTTAGACTAATCATATAATGATACCATGTTAAAATATTGTCAAAAAAGTATTTTGAAATTAGTGTTATTCTATTATTAATTGTGGTTGAAGGATCACTGTCCTACTCAAGCGATGAATGAATTTACTCTGTCCTACACTGCCATCACTCTCCTTCACACAATGAATTTCAGTACTTTTTTCTAACTTCAAAATTGAATGTCACATACCTATAAGAATGAAATAATTATAAAAAGAAGTAAAATTTTATACTTTCAAAAAATAAAAATATTAAATAAATATAAAAAAAATTGTGTATGTTAAAAATATCATTTCTGCCGGCAGAAAATGAAGACATCCATCCTAGTTAAGGATATTATTCTTAAAGCAAGAATCCACTCTAGAAAGGTTTATTCTTGATTTTTTTTTTTGGAGAAAAGAATGACATTATTGTAAGAACTTGAAGAAGTTTTTAAGAAATATATCGAGTATTTCATTAGAGTTATCGTATGAAAAACATAAAATAATTAATACAATCCTATTTGTTACAAAAGAAAATGGAATCACTGTTCCACACCGAATGTTCCAGCCACAAAAAACATAAAACGTAAAAATAAAATCCCTAACAAAAATAAAGAAGATAAGATATACTAATATTAGCAAATATAGCAAAAATAGCAAAAATAATAATACTTAATGTTGAATGATTTCGTTTAATCTAACAAAAAAGAGTTTAACTACATATAATGACATAACAACAATATGACACAAACTATATGAGAACGTTTTGAAATTTCTTCGTTCAATGATCTTTTGTATGTTACTGAAACTTCTTATTTTGTCTTCTTTAAAAGTCTCCTTCCAAGGGCTGGAAAGTTCCAAAACCAGTACTAAAGTATGTGATAATAAAAAGTGTATTTTTTCAATTTAAAAAAATCTAGTCACGATTTCTAATATTTTAGATAGGTACATTGATATATAATATATTGATTGAATATATTAAACTTGTTAAGAATAATAAACCTAAGTTTAACTTTTACATTACATAAAAAAAAAAAATTCAACCGTTTATGAGTTAATAATTAAACGAGAGTAAAAACATGTATTTCTTTTGAAAGAAAAAACGATGGAACAGACACTATATATATGGAGAACCGGAAAAAGATGTAAAGTGTTCTTCCTCTTTCATTTTCTATTTCCAGAAAAGAACATTTCATTCCTAAAACATTCTTAAAGCTTACCTTCATCAGAAATTAGCATCTTTTTATTAAAATATTAAATATGAGTCTAAGTTTTACAGTAACATTTTGTTCACTTAAATGGATTTGGAAGAGAATGATTGAATGAATTTGACAGGATTTGAAGATAAATTTTTTGTTGTTTATTTGAGTGTATTTGGAGATAAATAAGAATAAATTTGGAAGTAAATTTTTTTAATTTCTCACATCAATCAAATCCTACACTAATTCTTATAAATTTTACTTCCAAATCCACTTTCACTTACTTTCAAATTCACTTAAATAAATAACAAAAAATTTACCTTCAAATCCTTTCAAATTCATTTAATTATTCCTTCAAATCTATTCAAGTGAACAAAATCTAAATAAAATTAAAAAAAAATAGAGTATCATATAAAGTTAAGATTTATTTACCTGTTGTGTTAAAGTTTTAGATAAAATGTTATATAAATCTTTTATATGATTGGAGTAAAATTTAATTGATGTTATGTGAACTTCCTTTTCAGTAATATCAAAACTTCTCTCATGGATTAATGGCTAACTTTACAACAACAAAAAAACACAGCCTTAAATTTATTGACACCTTCGAGTACATGTTTGGTTAGTTGTATGAAACTTGCAATAAATGTTTCAAACAATTTTAACACAAAGTCAGACATTGACTTATAATTTACCTGACTTAGGATCCACATCTGCAACAAGAGAACGAAAGCATAGTACTGTGAGTAAAACCATAATGTCTGAATTTCTGAAAAGATAATTAACCTACTTTTTCATCTTCAAAGGTGTATACTAACTTTATATAGTTCTTGATGGCAGTGACGAGATTCTCTTTCTGTTCATTGTTCTTATCGCTTCTTAGATTTTTTTATGATGAGAAAAAAAGATGAAGTGGGTCCCAATTGATGTGTAACACGATAATATGAATCCAGTAATTGAATAGTCAGCAATCCACTTAAAACATGGGCAGCCAGAAATCAATAACTTTTTTTCAACCTTTTGAATTTTCATTAATTGCTTTACCAATATAACAAGAGTATCACGTGATATTATTAATATTATGTGTAATTAAAATTCACATTATAGTTAAGGTGATGAGGAGTTTATAAAATTATAATTTATTTGATATTTAATTGAATTTAGATGAATAGATGAATATGAGTGTAATCAATGTAAGATATCTGCATAAAACAAATGTTTTTAATTAAAATTTATTTAACCAAAAAAGTGAAAGGTTTAGAGTGGAAAATAGGTTTAATTTTTAATTTAATTCGAATTTTATTTTAATTAAAATTAGAGATGACAAATGAACCATTTCTTTTTTTTTAACCTATTTCACTATTGATATTGATATATAAAAATGAGTTGTGTACCAGATGACTCTGGACAGCACGAGACAAACACATGGGACGGACGATACCTCTCAATATATCCAAACTGGACGGTCGTGACAAGTAGGTCTCCAGGTGTGATTAAGGTAAAATACAGATTAGAGGATTAAACTCTTGATTGGGCCGTGATTAAGGTCTTGCTAATCCTAGGCTCATGACCAAAATTATAAATACAGGTCAAAGTAAGAGGTATGTAGATTCATTAATTACACATTTATTGCAGCACCTAAACAACTGATCGAACCTTTCACCTTTAACAGGTACACTCCCAGGCGTACAGGACGCACGAATTTTGATCAACGGAAGAAAGGATCACGGAAATACCGAACGAGGCAGTGGAAAATACACGGATTTAGGTGACTCGACTCCATAAAAAACAAGTTAATTGAGTTGTTTTGTCATAATAAAATAAGTTAAAATTTGTGAATTTTTTATTAACGAATTGATTAAAAAGTTATATGATAATTTATTTTTAATTTCTTTTCAATTTATTTATTTATATAAATAAATATTACAAATATATTAAATAATATAAATATTTTTAAACTTTTAATTGTTTAATTAATATTTTTAATTAGATAAATTAAAATTATTGTATTTATATATAATTATTTTATTATAACTGATAATTAATACTATTGTATATTTTTATCTTTAAAAAGATATAATATACAAAATATAATATTTTTTAAATAAAGGAAGTTCACCGAAATTTGTTTTTGACCTATCAATTTGATAGATTAAGGGATCATATTTAAATAAGTTAACAGATTAAACATTTTTATCTGACCTGTTTATTTTGGACAAACTGACATACTAATCCAGAAATATTGGTCCACTTTAAAAACTCTAATTAAAATACCAAATAGCAAGAAAGTGAATGAGTACTAAAAAAAATAATTTTAATTACGTTTGTTTTAATTGGATACTAATTAATATTATTCACAATACACATATTAAAGTAAATTTTCAATTATATTAATTTTTAATTAGATCTATATTCTATATGAATTGAATTCGTCTATATAAATAGGTATTACAGTGGGCAGTTTTAAAAAACACAATAATTTACGATTTGTTCGATTATCTAATACATAAGTTTAAATTAGAAAATAAAATATACAATCCTAATATCTTAACGTAATGTTATGAAAAATGCAAGAGTTTTTATACGTTAATAAAAAGATAGAATATATAATCTCTTTGATTAAAAAGAGTTGAGAGTAATTTATTAAAACTAAATACCATTAAAAATATTTATCATTAAGGTGTTAATATTACATTATGACTAATTAAAGTTTGTTGGAAGAAAGCTTGACCATGACAGGTGTAGGAGTTATCAGGAATGGTAATTCGTCAACATCAGTACGAAGGTGGGACCCACCAAAATAAAAGAATCTTATCTCCAACAAAATATCCTCTTAGCCACCGGTCGCCACCTAACTATGCTCTTTTCTTGTTGTTTTTCTTTTACTTTCTTTTCAAAATAAAAAAGATAATTTTCATTTCATTCACTATTTTTAATATATTATTATATTATTTATAAAATGCTATGATGTATAAAAAGTGAATTTCTTTAAAATTTATTAATAAATCCCAAAGAGATTATTAGAAATGCCGTGTCCCCCACATTTTGTTCTGAGAAACATGCCAAACAAGTTAACAGAATTTTGAGTCAGAAATAGATTTTATCTGGAAAAGCTTGATAGATATCAATGGAGTTTGAAGATTTGGCAGAGGGATGCATTGCAGAGATACTGTCACACACGTCTCCCATGGATGCATGCAAGCTCTCCTTAGTTTCCAGAGGCTTTTGTTCTGCAGCTGAATCTGATTTTGTGTGGTCTTCTTTTCTCCTCAACTTGACCTCAATCATTCCTCCTTCTTCCATTCCCTCATCCAGTTCTAAGAAGGGTCTCTATTTCAATCTCTGCAACCACCCCACCATCATTGATCAGGGCAAAAAGGTCAGTACATAACACTTTATTATATTCTTTGAGTAATCCTTGTTCATGATTTTGATCAAACATAATTTGATGATCTGGGCTCATGTAATAATTTCTCATGAATTTGGTTTTGGTGGTTTTAACAAAACCAAGCATTTCTGGTTTCAAACTGAATGAAATGTGTTGTCTCCGAAATTAATGCAGAGTGTTCAGCTCGACAAAAGGACAGGGAAGAAGTGTTACATGCTTTCTGCTAGAAATCTGGACATTATATGGGGTGATGCTGCTCAACATTGGGATTGGACAAGCCTGCCAGAGTCCAGGTAAATTGATTGATTAAGGTTTCAAGAAACATTTTATTTGACACCTTAATTTTAAGGTTTTACAAGTGTTTGTTGAAACTAGCTCAGCTATGTTTGATTGTGGTATGAAAAAACACAACTTTGATCAGAATTTAGGACATTGAGGAATTGTTGTGTTAGCAGGTTCGAAGCGGTTGCTGTGCTTCGTGCTGTGTGCTGGTTTGATATCAGTGGGAAGATAAGCACAGTTGGTCTGTCATCAGACACTCATTATGCAGTATTTCTGGTGTTCAAGATGATCAATGCAAGTGGGTTTCACTACCATCCGACAGTGATATCAGTTGGTGTTTCTGGAGGTAGTACCAACACCAAATACGTTTGTTTGGATCTGAACGTGAAAGATAATTGTTTGAGAGAACTACAATGTCCTAAAGTGAGAAGTGATGGGTGGTTGGAGATTGAGATGGGAGAGTTCTTCAATTCAGGCCTAAAAGAAGAGCAATTGCAAATAAAAGTGATGGAGACAACAAGTCATATACAGAAGTGCGGTTTCATTCTTGAAGGAATAGAACTTAGGCCTAAATATGTCTGATATGTGAAACGAGTTGTTTGGCCAAAGAAGAGTGAAATTACAAAGAATTCATACTTGCTGTTACCCAATTTTTTTTTTCATATTTGTATTTTTGTATACCCTTACATTGAGTTACCCTTTTACCAGAGTGGAAGATTTTTTATTACCCATGTTTTGTTTTGCTCCAGAGCTTTACTTTCCTTGCACATAGCATCATGGCATTGAGGATCATTCATGGCATCTTTGTAGGTTAGAGGTTCAACACTTGTAGTACTAACAGATAAATCAGAACACAGTAACATAATTAGCTATGGGATAAGAAAGAGGTATGAGTTGTCACCCTTTGTCCTCCATAAAAGGAAAAGCATAAACTTTGTTGAGCAATTGTTCCATTGGAGGGTGAGAGGTGGATCAAAGTAAGGAATAAAGGTACATCCTTTAACAAAAGGGTAAACATCTTATGAGACTTGACATTGGATGAGTTTCAAGATAGACCCCACCATTTCTGATAATGGGGACATTCAAGGAAGATGCATTTTCTCTGAAATGTGTGTGTAATTTGGCAAGCTGTGAAATAGCATCTCTTATGGAATTGGCTTTATGAGATGAATTACAGTAAGCACACATTTTCAAAAAACCTTGGGGGAATCAAAGTGTAAGTCTTCTCAAATTGTGAAAAATTGTGTAAGAGAATCACTCAGGTCTCATTTGGTGCTCTGTCTGGGAATTCTTTCCTCTAAAGAACCCTAAAAACTGACAGAAAAATGAGCTTACAGGTCTGATATACCATTCCTTATCATACAAGTTTAACTACAGAGACTTCTGTAAATTTTATTTGTGAAATTGTGTTCTTAACATTGATAGAAATCTTTTAACCAATGCAACAGTCTCAGTTTTGTTATCATGTTGCAATGAGTTCATGGTAAGGACTTACTGCACCCTATCGAATTTCTTGGTGCACCCTTTCAAAAGCCTCCTGAAATATTTTCAGGATTTGTTTTAATGATAGAGTGTTGGAATATGGTGCAGGAAGTAATAGCCCGAGTTCAAATTTCTCACTGCAATAATTGGGCTTGGGCTATAACAGCCCAAACATCAATAGGCTATTTCTTAATTTCCTTCGCTCCCACATAAAAAACTTTCCCATTTTCCCCTTTTTAGAAATCATTCGGAAGTCCTTATTCACTTTTGGATGGTGAAATTTAAAAGTCAAAAATAAATTTTGAATTATACAACGTAAACAGCTATTTTTTCCCCTAAAAAAACCTTCCAAATTATATAATTTGTAAGTAAAAAATAACTTTTAAATTATGCAATCTAGAAGTTAAATAACTTTCAAATTACAATTTAGAAACCAAATGGCTTTTGGATTGTGCTATCGCAAATATGTAATCCAAAGGATATTTTTAAGAAAAAATGAGTTCCGAATTTATAGTTTGAAAGATATTTTTAGCTTTTATATTACACAATCTAAAATTCATTTTTCACTTGGATTGTATGATCTAGAAATCATTCTTTTAAAAAAATATACTTTCAAATTGCATAATTTAAAAATAGTTTTTTATCTTTAGATTGTAAAAGGACAAAATGGGAAGGTTTTATATGAAAATATAGAATGAAGTTTATGAAAATTTAGGAAGAAATGACCACATCAATAATAATATATAATAATAATTATTATTATGGAGAATTTAATTAAAGAAATAGGATGGAGCCATGCGGGAAAATATAGTAAAAATGAAAAGAAAGCAAGAACATTTAACCAAATATATAGAAACAGAATTTTGTTGTGTGTTGTCTGTTGAAGGTAGCAAAAATCCGAGGATGTGTCCTGAAGAAAAGTGGTATTAGATATATGGAAGAAATTGTTTGTTGGATGTTCAACAGAAATCAAACAATGAATAGATGGATCACACAACATGGTCGTCAATGGCTTCGTGATGTAGTGTATGTCTAGTCACTGTAACAGGCCATTGTAAATTTCATCCTCTCTCACAAAATGCCACTTTTTAAAATTTAAAATAGTATTTTATGATACTATTCCTTTTCTGTTTCTTATTTTGCCTTATTAGTCATTTGGAAACAAAATTAATGAAAAATTAGGTAACTTGATTGATGGAAAAATACTATATTATTTCAAATATTCATACAGAAAAGAAAAGAAAGGAAACAAGCAATTTTTAATGAATTATAAATTTATCCTTGTTTTCTTTAAAATATGATAGAATTTTTTTAATAAAATTTTGTTCAGATGAAATAGAGAGAAAAAAATATATAGATAGATTTTTTTTTAAACGTGTTTAGTTTGAATAAAAGAAGGCAATAAAAATATTTTTTTTCCACATTTTAACTTGTATAATTAAATTATGATATTAGGTTAAGAAATCGATTTTAATTTAATTTAGTTTTATTAAATTAGTTTACAAAATGAAGTTTCCAACCATTCACATATTATAAAATTATTATATTTTTAATTGACATATTTACATCATTGTTTTTACATATCTTCTATTATACATTGCACTAAACAAAGGATTCGTGAATCGCCATGTTATGATTGTTGGGGTATTGATGTTAGACCTTACAATTTCATATTTAGAATTTCCTTTAAGGATGTCCCATGGTTTTTCTAGTGAACAAGCAAAGTTACCCATATAATGTGTCAATAGAGGAAGCGAGTTTTGTTAGGATGAACGGCAATTGAAAATGGTTATTTGTAGTTGTGATTGGTTAGAAATGCTTCCACTGAAGGAAGAATTTATCTATGTGGAAGGGATTCATCCTTGAAGGGGAGATTGTTGGGAATCTAAGTCTCACATTGAATAGAAATGAGAAAGTAGGAAACAATATAAAGATGATAGACCCATTAATCCATTACCTTAAGATTTTGGATAAAAAGTGGTGTCAATCTTTCATATGATTGGATTCAGATTTTATTGGTGTTTGTGACTATATAGTGAACCTCCTTCTTAATATATTGATTGTACCCAATTTCATTTGTTTCAATCTCATGTCTAGAATATTTATAACATGTAACTCCTATACTTGTCTTCCTTACCCTGCATCTTTTTATTTCTTTCTTCTTTCAATTATTTAGTGACAAGTGTGTTCGATAAGAGTTAATCTACGTATATTTATATATAAATTTTTTTAATAATTAAACCAGTATGATAATTAGTTTATAACATATATTATAATTAACGTAGACATAGACAATTGTGCCACAATTATTTCCAGCATAGAGGACAAGCTAATGTCTTGAGCAGGTCGCAGAATCTATCAAAGATTAGGTTGGAAATTTGGTAAAAGGGGCCATCTTTCTTGCTTTCTTATGACACAATTTTTTGAATCACCGAATCTCTTCTAGAAGAGATTAATTTAAAAAGAATATGGCAACTTAAAATTTAATTTTGAGGTAACTTTCAAAAATAATGTATACTTCTTAACTTTTATAATTTATATTATTTTTAATTTTTAGAATTAATTAATAACTTATTTTCTATAATTAGTTCTTTTCATTTGTTTTATTCTTTATGTTTTTTATTTAATTAATTTTTAATAAAACTTTATATAATTTTTTATTTTAAATTTACATTAACATTATTTAGGAAGTGCTACCTGTAAAATTCTGAATCATGTGACGAGAGGTGAGAGGTGAGATGAAGAGATAGAAGAAATGGAAGAAGTATTAGAAGATAAATGAAGGCAACGAGAAACTATAAAAATATATATGAATATTTTAATATTCGATTTAGAAAATGATATTGACATCACTAAAGAAAGATAAGAACATGAGTGATAAATTTATATAAAAAAATATTCTTTATAATTATATTTTCCTTCCTATTTGTTTTTTTTTTATTTCTTTCTTTTCCTTTTCTCTTATATTTTTTTTTCTCGAATTTCTTTTTCTATCAACTTCTTTTCTTTTATTTCTTTTTCTCTAACACCTTCCTTCAATTTTTTTCTCTTCAATTTCTCTAAACTATTTTTCTCTCAACTATTTTTCTCTATTTCTCTCTCTCTTTCAGTATGATTTGAGCATGTTTTTGCATTACAATTGTATTCTTTTATAAGATGAATCAAATAAAACTATTTATATTCCAAAATAATTCTCAATGACTAATATCTACTACCCACTAATGTTGGATGTAATCATTATATGATGAATGATTATTTCTTATATTTAATTTAAAGATAAAAATTATAAGAAAATTCGAAAGATTCATCAAGAAGAAAAAAAAAGAATTTCAAGATAGAAAATAACTTATATTTAAACAAATAACATATTTCAAATGACGTTGATGTTAATTTAACTGAAGAAATATATTATGTATTTAAAAACAATACGAAATTATATTAATTTTTTTATTCTTAAAATAGAGATTGAATTGAGTTAAATAAATATTAAACTAAAACAAATAAAAAAATTAAATATGGATCAAATTACTAAACTGAATTTTTAAGAGTATGATATAGTAGTATTATTTTTTTAGAATATGTTGAAGAAGAGAGATGTATTTAAAGAATAATATTTTGATATACACGTCAATATTATGACAATAAATACGATACTAAATATACAATAAATGTCTTATACTCTGAGACGATTATTGTAGTCCGTATATTAATTCTTACTTTTATGTATTTCGAAGATAAAATCTCATTCTTTAAGTTTGGTTTAGTCATTCTCAAATGCAACTATTGATAAGTATAAATACGTAATTCTCATGCTAATAAATAAATTTGAGGAGTGATGACTATTTTGAAAAGTTCTTGATAATTTGAAAGCTAAATATATTGTTCCATTAACCTTTTGTTAAAAAGTTGTTCCATTAACCTTTTGTTAAAAAGATAAGTAAGCTATTACATAGCCTTTTGAAATTTAGCAATTATAGTAAAAAACTACTAAAAAGTTACAAATGATCTTTGAGTTTGACCGTTAATCTCTTCACATATAAAACAAAATTTCTAGCAAGTGTTTTTACATTGTGTTCACATACAATATAACAATTTTTTTTATGATATCTTGGTAGAAAGTGAAATCTTCCATTATTATTCATAGCACACTATTATCACAAGAAGGAAGTTTTGTTTTTATTTTATGCAAGAAAAAAACAATAGAAAGTAGGATAAAAATTATGGGTAATGATTCACTTACATGGGAGCTAGGAAAACAGTTTGTGAATGGACTGAAAAGTCAAAAAAATTGTATTATGAAAATAATGAGAGTTGGTGAGGGGAGAGAGATTAGGGTTAGGGTTAGGGTTTGGCTGCCCAATCATATCCATCATGCATGCCATGCTACTCAAAATTCATATCAAATTAAAAAAATAAGGACCAAAGTCTCTTGTTTCAACACAATTATATCTTCCAACGTAATGTCATCATGGTCTATCATGTCCAATACCATCTAAAACTTTATCAACATTAAGAATAATTAAGAGTAAACATATATGATTAAGAAAATGTCAAGAGGTTACTGTTTACAAAATAGACCAGAAATATTAAAAGAATGTTTTGATTAATGTTGCTTTCCTTTTTAAAACATTTTGTTCAAATTTTGCTTTTCTACTTAAAAACATTTTTTAAAAATTGTAAATATTAAGATAAAGGGTAGGAATGGTAATGCACTCTAACCTTTTGGCCTACCTGCATTTGGTATGTAAAAGCTCATTTCATATAAGAATTACAAATTAATTTTGTTGGTTAATCTTGTATAATGATTAGTCTAAATTATAAAAATATTGTAGCAATAATTATGTTTTAATTTTTCACATCTTTCTGCACTCCATAAATCATTTATTGATAATAAAATTGTAATAAACATTAAATTAATATCCACGTCAAATAAAGATGTCAAAATTAAACATTTCATAAAAAAATAAACATAAAAATAAATTATTGTGTAATCAATCAATGCTAAATGCATACATGAGAAATGGCTTAGAGATTCAAGCACAGAGTAAAACAAAATAAAATGTAATAAAAGAGTTTTTTCACGTTCATGCTAGACATTCTTGCTATCACATGAAAATTTTACTAAAAAAATAAAAATAAAGAATCATATCAAATATATGATAATTTTTTGTAATAAATTCTTTAAATAAAATCTTCATATTTAAGATAGCTCTTCATATTCACTTTGGAATAGAATATTTAAGTGTTTTATCTTAATGGACTTTGTTCCTTTATTGAATATTTTGACATTTCAATAAATTTATATAACCAATTGACACATTTTATCATGTCCTCCCCTCCTTTTTATTTTTTACTTTTTCAGAATTATAAAAGTTTATTTTTGTTACCACATTACCTTTAAAAACTCGTAATCAGGTGCTTTTGTTTGATGTAAAAAAATGATTTTACTTCTTTATAAGCACTTACATTATGTTTTGGAATTCAAAACAAATTGTAGCAATCAACTAGCATCGCAGTAAGCTTAACCTCTCAGCAACATTTATCATCACCAACTAATCTTAATCAATTATTTAACTTAATGTCAGCCACAATTTCTATAGTTACAAAAAGACTACAAGAAGGTGACAGGGAGTGAGTGAACTAACACACAAACACCTTGTTTTATTATCTTACTTTTTTATTTTGATTGACACGAACGATCAAACACTGCAATAAATTCAGAAAAAACTAGGATTTACTCATATCTGTTGCCACTGTAATGAAATTGGATTCTCTCCTTAGTTTTTCTGTGTTGTTGCCAATGTAATTGTCCCCATAATTTAGCTAAACTGACCTGCCGAATGATTATTGCCAGGATCATTTTTTAGTTATTGTGTCTCGTTGTCTAGAAGTAGTGTTCGTCATAAATTGATATTATTCTTTATCCAAAACCTTAAGACAACATGTTAATAGTTCTTTTACTTCTATATAATATTCTATATAATGTTCTATATAATGTTCTATATAATGTTCTGTTTTTTTATTTTTATCCAATGTAAGATTTGGACTTACTTAGATTTTAAGTATTTCAGTATCTTTTTCACATCGAGAATACTCATTTTTTAAAGCAAAAATTTAACCTAAATCTTATAATACTTTATTGCAAGAGTATAAGAAGAATAAATACAAACTTAAAATGTTTTTGAATTGAAGTGTTTGAAATTATGAACTCAGAATCCATTATATAATTATCTTAGATACCATAAAACTTCTGAAGATGTATTATTTTTAGGTTAACTAGAAAAACAAGGGAAGGGTTTGTAGAGGATGAAAATGATATACCAAAAGTGGATAATGGTTTTGCCACACATATATGATTGATGGATCCATATTAGGATTCATTCCATGCAGAGCTGACACACATGATCCAGTTGGTTGGTGGAATGTAATGTCTGTATTTTAGTTTGTGACGTCCATTTGGTGAACTGTAAAAAGCCTATTAAGGCACAGCTAGGTAGATAAACATACGGTTTTGAGAAAAATGAGAAAGAAGAAATGGAAAATGGGATGAAACTAGAAAGCAATAATTGATTGCATGATGCAAGAGTTTAAGAAGGAGGGTACGTAGATAGAATAGATGCATAGAATAGAAAATGGATGTAGCAAAAGAATGAGGAGGGAGAGTGAATAAGAGGTTCTTGTGGGGACATGGTGATGAGAACAAGTACTTCTCCATCAATGAATTTGAGTTGTATTATTGCAGAGAGCAAGTTGGTGAGTGGACCATGCTGTACAATTACGCTAACTCATCTATCTGTCAGCTACCTTTCCAAACTTTTCGATAAAGATACTCATTCCCATTGCACAAAATGTTATAATGCACTTCTTCATTTTTAATACATTTTGACACTAACAGTCACAATTAGAACTCATGCACTGCAAATTATCTTCTTTTTTTTGCTACCATCACTAGAAGTTCATTTTTTTATAACTGGGTGGTTAAATAAAAAGTGAGAGTTCTCACAAGAAGGGTTATAGATAGTTGATTCCTATAATATGTTAAGAAAATAGCTTATTTCACTATGTCAATGAAAATGACTTTGTTAAAAGAAACAAAATTCACTTTACTGAGAGATTAGTCTCATGACTTTCAACTTTGATACGAGATACTTTATTCTTAGAAAGAGAGAGGAAGTCACAATAAATGTGTAATTTTAACAAATTTGCTAGCTAAAGTATTCCATTTTGTTTATAAAACAACAAACGGTTTTTAAGAAATTCTATCTAAGTTTAGTCCATAACAAAACTTTTATCTTCAGCATACAATAAATATAGCTCTAATACTATGTTCAGCAAACGGTTTTTAAGAAATTCTATGTAAGTTTAGTCCATGACTCAGCAAACAATAAATATAACTCTGATACTGTATTCAGTTTTTAAGAAATTTTATTAAGTTTAGTCCATGACAGAAAACTTTTATTATCAGCAAACAATAAATATAACTTAATTTAATCTTATAAAACCATTTACACTTATTTATATACTTTAAATTGGCTTTGTCTATGATACTTTCAATAATAACTGAAGAATTTGTTTGAAGAATTTGAGTTTTGTTGCAGAGAAAGTATTTCTGTAAATTTTGTGACAGTAATGAAGTGGGGTATGGGGCGGGCACGTGTGTAAGAAACATTTTTAGGAGTGGTGAAAGTGACACAGCTATCATCAACTACAAGTCATTTGTAGAGAAAGTCTCTTCAATTAAGGACGCGTAGATAATGTGTCTCTTCAAGATAGCAATGCTCATATGTGGCCATAGGATCCATCTACCAACAACACCTAAATCCAGGAGGAAGAAGAAATTTTTAGAATGAATCAGTGAAGAGGTTAGAGAAGAAAGGGACATCAATCATCGTCCATATATGCTTCCATCTTTTTCCACACTCATCAACTTTTTCGCATGCAAACATCTTAAGGGTCAGTCTCTACTTTTTGACCATAAATAAAGGAGATCAAACTGTGTAACATTAAAGACCAAGGACTTCTACATACACTGGTGGTTTTGTCTAATAAAACTACGTAACATGGAATTGGTATAGTGTAGTGGTAGCAGTAGTTGGTTGATTTTGACACTTGGTCTATTTCATCAAACACAATGCTGCACAACTTTCTTTTACGTACTTCCATTCCTGCTGCCACATAAATTCCCAATTATGGTGAATCCATCGAGCTCTTCAAAACCTGCTGCAAACTTTTAATGTGGCCAAGCCCACCCCATCTAATATTATTCTTTGATTTTGAATATACTATAATAAACTGATATAACAAACTATGTTACATGTTTATAAATCTTAAAATTTGAGCTTGGATACTGACATCCACGGATTATAGCGAGTGAGTTAAGAAATTCAAACGTGTCCAAGTCCTACGTTAAATAAAAATAATAAAATAAAATATTATATAAAGATGAAAAATCTATTAACTCACTCTGTTTTAAGGTGTTTTAAGATTTTAAAT
Source organism: Vigna angularis (assembly GCF_016808095.1). Taxonomy (NCBI): domain Eukaryota; kingdom Viridiplantae; phylum Streptophyta; class Magnoliopsida; order Fabales; family Fabaceae; genus Vigna; species Vigna angularis. The sequence goes on along the minus strand of NC_068976.1, from coordinate 16,560,334 downwards.
AGAAAATTATATAATTTTTTTACACGGTGTCTGTGTTGTAAACCTCGCAGTAAGAGGAAAAACTAGAAAAAGAAGACAGAAACAGCTGTTCACAGTTTACACTGTGACCAAACCATAGAACTGAGATATTCGGTGCACGTTTGGCTATGAGCCAGTGACCGTTGGATTGGTCTTTGATTGATTCAAAGTTCATGATGGCAATTATGGAAAAATAAAATATCCAGGTGGGGCCCTCTTAGCTTAACTATTTTTGTGCCAGAACTTGTTAGGTGTGATCTTGGGCATAGTTAAAGCAAGAGAATAAAATAAAAGGAAATATTAGTCTGCCAAAGAAATTTTCTAGAAAAAGTAGCATAGTGAAATCCTACTCATTTAATGGTAACTGAAAGAAGGAATTTGTATGGTGCAACTGCAAGCAAGCAGTGAGTGATGAAGATGAAAAGTGGTTTCCATTTAATGGAAGTGGTAGGCTTGGTAGCATTTACATTTTCTTTGAGGTGTGGCACTGCAAAGATCAAAAGTCTTGTCTGTGTGGCTGTGAGGAAGGGATGCTTTGCTTGATGCTTGGAAAAACAAAACCAAAAGGCATGAAGATGTGATGCCCATTTTTATAGTTTTAGTTTTATCCACAAGCTTTTGTTTTGTGACTTATAACTTTGTAACCTATAAACCCACACAAGCTCAACCTCCACCACCACTCTCATCATCTCTTACTCTTTTTTCTTTTGTTTTCTTTGTCCAAGACATTGGCTTTGGAGTCTGAGGTACAGTCTTGGAAGGATTCACCACATTCCTCACCACCCTTTGTGTCCTCCAACTTCTCTGCAAGATTTCCTCGCTTTCTAGGCCCTTGTCTCACGGTACACGCATCTGCCTCTAAATCTTTGAGCTTTTCATTCATTTATTTTTTGTTTCTTCGAAATCTCAACATGGGAATCCGTGTTTTGGATCAAGGCTTTGATTCTTGAAACACAACTTGTCTTTCAAGTTAAACCTCCCATCACTGCAGCAACACATATGTGTCTCACTCCATCATTGTTTGTAATTAGTATTGCTTCACGTTCACCACTTTTGTCATCAATAAATCCACTCACCTCATGCAAAGTGGTGTTAGTGTTGTTGTACTTTCTCAATTATTATACTTGATGTCTGATTTTTCTCTTCAAACACAATGGCTGTGATAGTTCCACACTTATCATAATGCCATTCAGAAGCATAGTGCGTGAGCTCAAGGAGATTGGAGAGGGTATCAGCAACATGTATAGAAGAGGGGGAGAGGGAAAGCATGTGCATCGCCATGGTAAATCTCACATTGCACCAGAATGTTCTCTACCACCATCCTCCTCCTCCTCCTCCTCCTCATCATCATCATCATCTTCTTCCTCTTCTTCATCACAGAGCCGGTGGGCTAACTTACCACCAGAGTTGCTTTTAGACATAATTCAAAGGTTGGAAGCCAGTGAAACCTCATGGCCTGCACGTAGAGCACTTGTGGCATGTTCCTCAGTTTGTAGGCTGTGGAGAGAGATAACAAAGGATGTGGTCAAGACACCAGAACAGTGTGGTTTGCTCACTTTTTCTATATCACTGAAGCAGGTAATTTTAACTCAGACAATATTTATACATTATTTACTTCAGGATTGGTAGTACATGATACTAATATGTGATTTCTTTTGTTCATTTTACTTGTGTTGATCCCTTTCGTTTATCAGCCTGGCCCAAGAGACTCACCAATCCAGTGTTTTATTAGGAGAGAAAGAGTGTCTTCAACATATTGTTTATATCTCGGCCTGAGCCCTGGTAATTTCTGTATTCACACAATCCATTCTGCACTTGAATATACTTCTGTAAGAATTTCAGTAAAATTTTGAGTTTTCTGGGAAACTAAAATCAGATTTTGGATCTTGAATGAATCACCCTCTGGGGATCTTTTCTTTTGTAGTTTCTTCCTTAGACATGCTATGGTGAAGCATGACTTAATTTTTCATCCATGAAAATTTATTATAGGTTGGATCATTGCTTTGGCATGATAAATTAGTGATAATAAAAAAACCTTGTTTTATCTTGTTGTATATAACTTGTACTGAGAAATGAAGATTCAAGGATGTTTGCTATAAATGTAACTGTAGCAACGGTGATGAAATTTGATAATATCTGTGTTCACATAATTTTCCCTTGTTTTTCTTATTGCAAAGCACTTCAGTTGAGGGTGATGATTCAAGACTATTTGTTATAACTTGTAAATGTACTGTAGCAGTGGATGGGATAGATTTTTATATGGACAAAACTGAGATGTAGTTTTGTACTTTTTTTTATTACCTAGTATGAAAATTATTTTTGATTTAGAGACTTGTTTTAATGTTCTAGTTAACTTTTGCTTCATATGCTCATTAAATCACCTTATTGGAAGTGAATCACTGTATGCTACTGCTGAGATATGTTTGACTGGAATCTGTTTTCCTTTTCAATTTCTACTTTTTCGTTGCACTTTGTTTGAGAATTGTAATTTTGTATTTGCAGCACTTTCTGGTGATATGAGCAAACTGTTACTAGCAGCAAAGAAGATTCGAAGGGCAACATGTACAGAATTTTTAATATCATTGGTTGCTGATGATTTCTCTCGATCAAGCAACACTTACATTGGAAAGTTGAGGTTAGTCTCACATCTCTCTGCTCTTATCTTCATGGCTGATACTCTATTCTACTTTCTATTGTTGACTTGATCTGTACGCAATGAACAGGTCTAATTTTCTTGGCACCAAGTTCATGATTCTGGATGGCGACTCCCCACATGATTCTTCACTTCCATTGAACTGCAAGTTGCAGCAAAGAGTCCATCTGAAGCAGGTACTTCCCAAGGTTGCTGCTGCTGCTAACTACAAAGTAGCCACAGTATCTTATGAACTCAATGTCCTCCGAACAAGAGGTCCAAGGCGAATGCGGTGTACGATGCACTTGATACCCATATCTGCAATCCAAGAAGGAGGAAGTGCTCCAACTCCTTTGAAGTTTACAAATTATCTTCATGAGCATGTATCTACCAACACCACCACCTCAGATTCAAAAGGAAGGAAGCCAGAAATTGTTGAGTTTGACACAAATGACACTGAAAATACTCAAGAATCAAGCCAGAGGGCAAGGGAACCATTGGTTTTGAAAAACAAGGCCCCTAGATGGCATGAACAACTACAATGCTGGTGCTTGAATTTCAAGGGAAGGGTTACAGTGGCCTCTGTGAAGAACTTCCAGCTCGTGGCAGCTGCTGAACCATGCCAAAATGTTTCAGCTGCTGAACAAGAAAAAGTGATACTACAATTTGGAAAAATTGGGAAGGACATATTCACCATGGATTACCGATACCCCCTCTCAGCTTTTCAAGCCTTTGCAATATGTTTGAGCAGCTTTGACACAAAACCAGCTTGTGAATGATTGATATCACGACTTGTGCCTACACCATTGTTGTCGTGTCACTCTTCCTTGATATAAAATGTACATATTTTCGTAAGGAAGGAGAGAAGAAGCTGGAACAAACAGCTCTCATTCTAATGAGTACTTTAATTCTGCATGCACAAGTTTAATTTGTGTAATGCTATCTATTAGGATTCATGTTTAATGGAAACTCTACTGTAAACAAGTTTGTTAACGTAATTTCATCAGGCATCACCCACATAAAAGAACATAACCATCTTCGTAATTTTCTTATAAGCTAAATGAACAACCCAATGAAAATATCACAAGCATAACATAAAAATGACATGATATATGACAAATTACATGACGTGGATGTTGTTAACACTTATTTTTGCTACTAAGAGTGTTTGTTACAATATTCCACCACAGTTTATTTTGGATTTTTGAAGGGAATCTGTGTGCTTGTTTCTTCACATTATCTCAATGTCTTCAATATCCTTGTCACAACTGAACTTGCAACTTTGACGGCGACGTTTATCATGCGATTCGAGGAAGGGCCCTCTGATGCTTCTTCCAACAGTCGGCTGGTACATTGACTTCTCGGCCCGGTTGATGTTGAACTGAGTCCTCTGAGTTTCCAAGCCCGGTTTAGGCTTATCATGGGGCCTGATGGGTTCAGTGGGCTTTTGTGGAAGAGTAATTTGAACACCAGGGTCTCTTTCAGTGATTGAACCATGAAACATGAGTGAGTTATTGATACTTTGTATGTTGCTGTTGACATATGCCATCCCCAGCTCTTCTTCTTCTTCTTCTTCTTCATTGGTGTTTTCTTCTCCATCAGTGGTCACCTCGTTGGTCTCTTCAGGATCACTCTTGTAGGCTCGGTGTATGTGGATTGAATCCTCTTTCTTAGCTGACTCAGAACCTAAGTGCATTGTGGCTCCTCTATTGTCACCAACCAAGGTTATGACACTAAACTGTTTGTCATCCATGTGTTGTGTAGGGTGAACAGTGGATGTTAGTTTGTGCACAAACTTTGTGATATCATCTTTGATGCCTTTTTGTAGTGGAGGAGCCTTTTCACCACTGGATGAGACAGCTTTTTCAGGTGATATGCTTGAGCTTGACACATTTTTTGTGCCTTCATCTGTTGAAGTCACAACTCTTGTGTCTTTCTCGATGGGGTTGGTTGTGGAAAACATCAGTTTTCTCTCCACAGTTTCTCGTACTCCATGATGCTTCTTATCTCCACGAAACGCCTTGCCAAATGAATCTTTAGCCTTTGTTGTTGTTGTTGTTCCTGAAGCAGAAGCTATGGTGCGTTGTTCACTTGGTTGTCCTGTGGCTGTTGTTGTTGTATCTTTGCCTTTTCCTCGTTCCTTAGAGGTTTCTGGCACCACTTTTTCCTTTTTTTCAGATTTAAGGGACTTGCTATTTGGTGTTGTTGATCTGTGCTCAATTGCGGGAAGCTGTGTGGACAGATTCTCTGGTTGAGAAGAGGTCTGCTGCGGTGACTTGGTGATGGTTTTCAAAGGTGAATTTATCTTTGGTTTTTCTTGTTCTGGTACTGGCTCTTCCATCTTCTCCTTTTCTTCTTGAGGAATGGTTTCTTCAGTTTTGACGTCCTTTGAGGCCAAAGGAGATGATGGATGAGTGGCAAGTTCAAATTTTGAAACCGGGGATGAATAGGGCACAGAAGAAACTTGTTGTTCGGTGTCTGCAGGCTGAGTTGATGACATCCTCGCCGGTTGAAAAGATGTTTCTGGTGACTTGGAGATTGTTCTCAATGGTGCTTCTACCTTCGACTCAGCTTCTTGTGATGTTGGTTCAGACAAGATCATCTTTTTCTTTTCTTCTTCAGAGGAAGATGATGTAGGAGAAGTGGATGCTTTCAAGGCTGAGGTCAAACTAGTTTTGGGGGATGAGGGAGCAATGTGGGGCTTAGATGGTGAATCTGCATGAGGTGAAGGTTGAAGTGGTGGCTGTGGAGAAGATGGTGAAAGTTTTTGAGGTTCAGCTCTTGAGGCTTCTTCAGTTTTTGTAGGACTAGAAGGAGATGGCTCTGAAGGTGCCACCAAAGAAGGCTTAGATGATCTATGAATAGGTACACTTGTGTCTGAGTGGGGAGGAGATTTTGGTGTATCCCTTACACGACGGGCAAATGATTCAGAAGGTACTGATAGCCATGGGATCCTAAACCGAAATGACTTACTCCTTTGTGCCATGGATGGTTGATAATATCTGATTCAACAGAAGGAAAATGGGTGATGTTCTTGAGGTGTTCTAGCTTAATGCAATCTGCATGTTGCAATCATAGGATTCTTATATATACACAATTCAAGTGTTTATACCTTGGATGTGCAATGGGGCTTTCTTTAGACCTGATCTAGCAAATTCTTATTGCTTCATACAGAACATTTCACATTGATTCCCCTTGAGAAGTTCTCCTTTGTTTCTTGCCTTAATGTTCTAATCAAACGTTTGCCACCCTTTCAAATAAGAAATATTGTCATAGCAGAGAAAAGAAATTTCTATTACCTCTCACAGAAGAAATTCTGACATATACTTTACCCTTGATTCAGGTTATGGAGCTATTGTTTTAGTCATACGTTCACTTTCTAGGAACTAATTTCAACGATTCCATGTAAAATCAACCAAAAAGTGCCTTTCTTAATATCTTCTTTAAGAAAATTATTTCAGAGACAAGATAATCACAGTACAACTTCACGAAGTAAGCGGTTATAGCAAGCTATTCTCTTATCTTCATGACACTGCCATTGTGAGAAACCAACCGTGTGTGGTAGGAACTTCTTTAGATAAAAACTATAATTTAAAATCGTTATAATCTTTGTCATTCCTACTGTGATTTTAATTTTAATATTTAACATATCATGTTAATAAAGATGGTTTCTTAATTCAAATATTCCTTCTTTTTTGTTTCAAGCAAAACTTTAATACTAAAACAAGACCAGAAAATGCCTTGCTTCTATAAAGCAAGTGCAGGATAACGTAGACGAGAAGTGTATGACGTATTGTAAACTGTAGCTTAGTTTTCCAATATTAGACACATTTATTTCTGATTTGTGAGTGCAAAGTGACACTTCAGGTCTAGAGTGGAGTCTGCTGCAGAATTTGTTCTTGCTTGTGAATGCAAAGTCATCTCAGATTTAAAGTAAAACTCTGCTGTATTTTCCAGTTTCAATACAAATTGTTCTTTCAATTTTTCTTAATTCCAAATTACTTTCTGCATTTCTTTAAATTCTTGCCCGATTAAATTTCCATTTACCGCTTTCTTTACTGCTTTCTTGCACTGCCTTTTATTGTTCTCACATAATTCTACTCAATTCCTGCCCAGTTACAATTTAATTTTGTTCTTGTCTTGTTAATTCATGCTCTGCACTTTACTTTCCAGCACAATTTTATTGCTTTTTGATTTATAATTCCAGCTGTTACGATTTTGCTGTATGGGTTAATTTCTTCAACTTTGTATTATGATTTCAGATATAATTTTCTTAGTTGTAGTTGATTAAATTGAATTTTTAAAACTCTGCATAATTATGATTTTGTTTTCAAATCCAAGCAACCCAAAATGGGTCTTACTTAACCAGAGGTCTTCTTGAGCAGAGTGGGATTTGATTAACAATTATAACCAGTTTTTTTCAATTCTTGAATTGCAATTCGGGTATTCTTTGTTTGAGCTCTATTGTTCAATTTGCATTTTACTTTTCTTGTTATGCCTCTGAACTTTAAAGCTTTCTTTACTTCAGTGCATGTTTACATTCCTGTTAACTGCTAAGTCAAGTCTGTCATTCCAGTTTAGTCTATATAGTTGAATCTTTGTTTCATAAGTTTAGTTGTAAATGTTCATTCTGCATTTGTGCATTGATGGTAAAGTCTAATTTCTGCATCTTTAAAAGCTCATATAGGTTGTTTTAGCATTTTACCCAATTTGATATTTTTCGTTTTGCCAGTTCTTTGGTTCAATTAGATGTTCATTGTATTAGTAGCATCTTATTTAGATCAATTCATATTACATTAAGCATGATTGCATTAGTAGCATCTTATTTAGATCATTGTAGTGTATAAATACTGCATTCACAGTCTAGACTAGGATGCTCTCACGCTAGTTGCTACCAACTTTAGCTTTAATATGTGATTTTGAAATATCAGCGTTGTTTACTTTGGGCATTGCATTTTCTGTACTATCTCAATATTAAAGACTAGCTTGAACCATCCCATCTGCATTTCCTATCCATTTATATTAGTTTGCATCTTGTGATCAGTATAGTATACCGCATACAAGTTTAAAAATCCTGATAGGGGGCATCAGTGCTGTCAGATTTGCCTAACAAAAGTGATGATCACACCACAAGAATATTGAATAATTGGAAATGAAAATTCCATGAACATGCCACAGAAGACATTTGTATATACAAACAACTAAAGTTCAAAAGAAAAAAAAAATTGCGTAAATTCAGAATCTGAGCAATGGAAAAATCCATAAACAAATTCATTCTTATTTGTTACATGGTATGATAAATCATGCAGACATTGCTTCCTATATAAGGTAATACATTTGTAACTCACTTGCAGAGAAAGACTAAAATGTCCCAATTCATGACCACTAAACTATCTCATACGAGGTCCTCTAGAGACAGGCTTCAAAAGGTTGACCTTAACCTTTGATGCATCGAAACCCTGCGCCTCCATGATCCCACATATTCGTTGGGCATCTTGCCGAAACCCACCATCAATAAGGCCACTTATAATTCTCTCAAAATCAGCTTTTCCTAATTCATCCTTCCTAGATTCCAGTACACCTAGAATTTGAAGGGCCTTCTTCTCATTTCGAACCCTTGCATACATATCACAGAGACTTACTTGAAGCTTAAAAGGAGGAGCCTCACCCAGCAAAGCTATTTTTCCTAAAATCTGCTCAACTTCATCAACAAGCTGCAACTTACCCAACCAGTCCACAAGAACAGAATAAGTGGCTACCCCAGGCTCAAACCCATCGCTCTCTAACTGCACAAGAAGCTCCAATGCATCGTCCAAGTAGTTTTTCTTCTCATAAGCTGCAATCATGCTAGCAGCACAGCGATCATCAGGCTTATGCCCAAGTTTTATCATGTAGTTAAAATGGCTTTTTGCCTGATAAGGGTCACCAATGTGTGCATTTGCCTCAATAAGTAGGGTGTATGCCTCCATACTCTGCTGGAATCCTGCAAACTGCATAGCTAATGAAATTCGGTCAGCTCCTTTAGTATCACCTTGTTGAGAAAAAGATCGGAGCAACGCCATGTATATTTCCTCCGTGGGTTTAATATTTCCTGAATCCATCTCCCTCATCAATTTCTCACCCAAATTAGGCTGGCCATTATTCACATATGCCATGATCATTGAATTGAAGACTTGGAAGTCCGGTTTGAAACCCAGTCCCTTCAAGGTTTCAAATGCTTCGTTTGCACGGTCATGATTGCCTACCTTGCAGTACATGTGGACCAACACACTGGCCGTTGCAGCATCTAGTTGTATACCATTTTCGCTCATCTTCTTCAGCAATCTCTCAACATCATCAAAGCAGTCCTCTTTAGCATAGATATCAATAAGCCTAGAGTAGTCAGAGACAATTGTTTGGAAAGAATCTTCAGCCAATAACATTTCAGCCACCTATGTTGAATCAAAGTAATTCACTTAAAAAGCGTGTTTTGCATGAAAGTTCCTAAAATTTTCACTAGCAGCATACGGAAACATATCCTTAGGATCATTCCAAGTTCTCAAATAAGTAATTCATATAACCACATAACCATAAAATACATGACAAAATTAAGAAGTTCATATAAGAATTGTCGTGCATATACATACCTTTGAGTACAGACTACGATTCTGCTCTTTCAGGTTGTCAAGTAAATCTATCCATTCCACCCTGCTAGGTTGAACAAGTTCCGCCCACTCATTCAACAGGCTTTGCAAACCATCATCATCATCATCCTTCCACGACAGAATCTTCGACCTAACCATCTTGGCTTTCCCTATAATTGCCTTCGGCTCCTGCGGCCAAAACACCTGCTCTGCCTCATGGATCCTATCAGCCACTTGTGCCCACTTGGGATCAGAGAGATCAAGCCCATAAATCTTGTACCTTATCTTCCCTCTCCTCTTGGGAAGTCCAACAGCAACATTCTCCTTCTTCCCCTCCTCACCAACACCACTTTCCTTCCCCTCAGTCTGTGCCTCCTTCCTCATTTTCTCCAAACCCTCGTAGAACTCATGCTCCTCCATCTTCTCACGCGCCCACTTGAACCTAAGCTCCCTAAGCAAATCGCCGCGAATGCCAACTTCACCGGCGAATCTGCACATTTCCTTAACCTCTTCGCACTGCAAGAAGCCCTTCATTTTCTCCTTCTTCCTCTCCTTGTCCATATCCGCCAACACCATATTGCTCACCTCCCACACCGTTCCCCACAAATCCTCGCTGAAATCCCCCGAACCCAACGATGCCGTTTCAACTCCCCTGCCCTTTTCCATCTCCGCCGTAACCCTCTCCACGATCCCCACGAGCATGCCATCCACGGTGGCCTTGTCGGATTCCGGGTACGCTTCCTTCACCTTCTTCCGCATTATCCACACAAATCGCGATAGAAACTCGTTCGTTGCGTCTTCGTTGTCGTCGACGGCGTCGTTTTGCGTCACATGGACTTTGGGGTCGATGAGGGCGTTGGTGGGTTGGGAGGAGTGAAGGGTGGTGGTGGTGAACGGCGCGTGGAGGAAGGCGGCAAAGGAGGCGCGTGAGTGCTGCGGAGAAGGGAAGGTGGCGCAATGGGATCGGAAGATGGAATTGAGTCTCTTGAACGTGTGTCTTGAAGTGGAAGCTATAGTTCTCCAACTCATGCTTTCTCAGATTGAAATTTGAAGAACTGAATGGGACTGTGTAAGGGTTTTAGGTTTATCGAGCTTCACTCTGCAATAGTAACTTGCTTACTCAACGACAACAACGTGAAGAAGAAAGTGAAATTAAGACATAGGCCCAAAGTCTTTGTAAGGGACTTTCATCCTCTAACTCCATTTTTTCTTACTACACCTTCAACTTTTATTCCTGCACTTCTAAATTTCAATCTGATGTCAAATATATCCTTAAAATATGCATATTTATATATAAATTAAATAAATTTATCAAATGTATGTATTTACTGTACATCCTATTTACTAAGACCTTGCATTCTTAGTTATTTTCGAAGTAACTCTGTCTTTCTCTTAGTTTTCTTTTTCTTTTATCTACATTCAACTTTTTTTTTTCCTTCGTTTTTTATTTATTTTCATTCATCTCATCTTATTTGAAATTGTGTTCATCTTCGTTCAAATACAAATATTTTATTCATTTTTATTAGTTACATTTTTTTCATCTTTATTTGATATTTATTTTTATTATATTTTACATGAACTTGAAATAAACTCTAGTTTCAGTTATTTAAATTTAAATATAATAAAATTCCTAAACTAAAATAAATAAGAAACATCAATTCAAAAAATAAGAATTTATAAAGAACCAAAAAATTAGTAACAATGAGTCAATCTAATTTGATTAACTTATTAATAGGTTCAAAAAATTCGAATTTGACTAAATCCATCATAGTTAGTGAATTAAACAGGTTAGCTCAATTTATTTAATTATAGTTTTTTTTCTCAATAAAAAAATAATTTTTTCTACTTAAAATCTAAATAAAGTTAATTCAAATTATGTTAATAATATAACTTAATGTCTCATGGGTCTAAAAAACTAATAAATTTTATAATATAATAATACGCTTAATACCTATTTTGATCTTTATATTCTTCACTTTTGTTTAAATGGTCCTCAAGTTTTTTTATGTATAAATACCTATAAAAATTAATTCATTTTGTTGTAACATTTGTTCAATTTGATCATTTTAAACGAGATAGTGTCCACTAAGCTAATATTAAATGAATTGTCAATTTTGAATATACATGCCAAGTTCAGGGAAATGACATGACAATGTTAAATTAAAGATGTTTATGTAAAAAGAGATTAATATTGGTTTCGAAGGGACTATTCAATTTGGGTTGAAGAAATTGGTGAAATTGTTGTTCAATTTGTGTTCATTGTTCGTTGAAATTACAATTGGAGGAGCGTAGGTCAGGTAAGTATTCTTAACTTGTGTTTGTTGTATTGAGGTTTTAGGGTTCGTTCTTGCTCTGGTGCAATGTTCCTCAACATATTTGTATGTGCTGCAGGTTTTTGATGATGAAGGAGGTGGAAGGAGAACAATGACAAATGTTTGATGCATCATGGTGGTCTATTGGTGGCGATTAAAAAGATTTTGCGATGGTGGTTTCATGATTAACGGTGGTTGCGATTTGGGGTTTTGAGGAAATGAAGGCGCAAGAGATGCTTGTTAGCGGTGATTGCTGTTCTTGGGTTGTGTTTCTTCTATTTTCAGGTGCCACGATTGACATGGTTGACATAGGCGCGAGGTTTCGTGGTGGCGCTGTGTTGACGGAGGTTGGCGCTGCGAAGATGGTGTTGCCATCGATTGATTTTCACGGTGGCGTGAACCTGGGTTCACGGTGGTAAACTATTGTGGTCAGGATGGAAATGATGAAGTGGGCAGCCACGTCAGATAAAATGGGCCACGTTATTTATTGATGGCCGACCTTGACTCTGTGTCGTTAACAATTTAGACGTCGTGAACAAAAATGATCAAATTAAACAAATTTTACATAAAAATGGATCACTTTGAAAGCCGAAAAAACTCGAAGATCACTTCGAACAAAAATAACGAATATAAGAACCAAAATAAGTATTAAGTCTGTAATAATATAATTTAAAAAATTGGATAGTTGGTGAACCAACCTAACTTACCACGAAATCAACCTGAGTAAACTGGATTTTTAGTGAGTCGAGTTCAAAATTAACTTATATCGAAATTTTAATTTTTTTTAAACCAAACTCAATCCGAACCTATGATAAACCGAATTGACTCACGAGTTTCAACCATGACAACTGTATTTTTTATTTTATTTTTACATTTGTTTGTTTGTTAGACCAAAGATTGCTTCGTCCTTTTTAGGTGAAGAATGTTGCATCTTAGCTGCTGCTATGACTAAAGGAATATAGAAAATGTAATAAATGTTCTGATCACAAATTCCAAAATGTTCCGACCCCTAATTTCTGATAGGGGTCATTGTTTCTGAGATTAGATAATTACATAAAAACAAAAACTGAATTCCTAAAACTTATTCCACTCTGCTACTCTGGGACAAAGCACAAGTAAGACAACCTGAAGAATCAAATGATCATAAATCTCCAACTTCATCATTGACTTTTTTCTCACATAATGCTTCTTCAACAACCAACTCATGCTCAAAGGATTGATCATGAAAATCATGTGTTGGTGAGTGGTCTCCATCTTCAAACTGACAAATAGATTTCCTATTTTTGATCAAGAGATACAAAAGGTATTCTAGAAGCTCCTTCTCCTTTGGGTTTGTTTCATTCACTTCATCAAGTTGATTCTTAATAGTTGCTTTCTCTACTAAGATTGATAATGCAGATTTGATCTCCAATCTAGAAGTTGCAATCTGTATAGCTTCAAGTTCTTCCTTTTCCATAGAAGCTTTATCTGAGAAATTCTTCTCAAACAGTGAAAGTAGTACCTTCCTAGCCTCTTCTTCTGTAAATTCCAGGGAAAATTTTGCACTCCTAAGGTCATGTAGTATTGCAGATATCTGTATTCCAATTCCCAGTCTCAGATATTACCAAGTTTCAAAAATCACAAGTCACACTAATACAAAGAAAAATCTTAAATTTGTTTACATAAACTTCTCTATGAACTAGAAAAGAAAATACAAATGAAGAATTAAAACTAAAACTTATGCTTATCTCCTTTATTACTTCTTCTAAAACTATAGTTTTAATTCAATAAGTGTTTCATAAGAAGTTAACTCAAACATATTCATGTTATGCAGATGCAAGAGGCTAATCAAAAAGTGTAACCAACCTTATCAGCCAAGGGTATTGTAACTGCACCTTGAATCTCTGTCAAGTACAGCTCAAAAGCGTTTCTTAGTTTTTGACATTTTGAAAGTATCCTGCGGGATGTGATTGCCTAAGCAGTTTGTAATCCAGGTTAGTCATTTCAGACCAACATTTCAAAGCATGAACAGTGTAAAGTATTCAAAGATTATGGCAGACAATTTATACGTATCAAACTAATTTTGAATTGATCTATCAGTATCATCAGAGTGAAGGTTTCAAGTTCAAAAGGGTGCCTACCAGGTAAAGTTTACTGCATTTTGAACAATCTTTGATAACTGATTTGGCTCTAGCCAAAGTGAGATTTAATGAGCACAATGCCTCCATCGCTAACTTGCAATTTGGTCTTGCAGATTCAATATCTAAAATTATAAGTGAAATTCTATCGATGAGTCTTTGAAGCTCTAAGCACAAAGAATGGTGTACCTGCACAAATGAAAATATGAATGAAGTGTAAAATCACATAAAGGTTTCTATCTATTATACCTATGTTTTACATAATTTCATCTCATGTAACACTTCCTCAATAAACAAAATAATTGATCAGCTAGTTTAGCTGCACTTATTCAGCATCTTGAAAGAGAACCTTACTATTACTAACAGAACACTGCTATTTCTGTAATCAGATGAACTTTTTTCTTCACTTGGTTATCTTCAATCTTCAAATTGAAGGACATAACTTGGTGTTTTTTTTACCAGAATTTTCACAAAGATAATTCCCATGTTAAGGCTTGAAATAGATTAAAACAGTGTTCTGATTAAAGAATGACACTAAAAACACCAACACAGAACTGGTTCAAAGTTTTATCTGAATTTAAATTCCTGAAAACCATCTGGAATTATCAGAAGGTCATTTGAGACTGTTGGTCCAAAATCTGATAACTGAGGCACACCCTTTAAAAACTTGTTGGTGATGGTGACATTCATGATAACCATAACAGAGATAAGATGGTACCTTATCTTTACAATTGCTTACAATTGGAATCTCCAAAACTGTTGCACAGTTTCTTGACATCATAAAAGTAGAGTTGAGCTCAGAGACAGCACAAGACATGCGCAACAAAGAGAAGAAGAAATGTGATCATATACTGCAGAACTAAACAGATATCTTGAGCAGCCGGCACACACATTAAAGAGAAGGACCCATTTTATAGCAGCAGCTACCTATCTTAATCAATAATTGAGTCATTTTGCAATTAAACAAAAAAGAAAATGGTACCCTTTTGATTCTTTTGCTCTTGGACCTTGTTCACATTAGATAAGACGTGTAAAGAAGGGTTGTTCCTGTAGGATTGTTCAACCATTGACCATATCATGTTGACGAAAAAATGAAGATTTTGACAGCAACCCACTAAGCATCAACAGCTTACACATGAAAAAAAGTATGTTTTGGTCAGAAATTTTCTTTCTTTTGCTCAAAAGTTTTCTCATAGGGTGGCTCGTATTTGTTGACTTTTATCTCAGTGTATTTGTTGACTTTTATCTCAGTGTGTGGGGGATTTGATAAGAAAAATTTAAACCCAGGTTTATAAGAAAGTATAAAAATTATCATTTTTTAATATTTTTTTATAATATTCTTAAATTTTTTAAATATCATTTATTACATCCTATATTTTTTCTCAACTTTAAAATCTGGTTTATATAGCATTTACTTTCTTAGATTTATTAAGCAATGTGATTGGTGGAATTAAACGACTAATAATCATGAGCAAAAGGAAGAGGGTCCACAGAAACAACAACGAGAATGACAGAAGAAAGTTCTTCTAGCAAAAAACAAAGTAAAGTCTGTGAAAAGTGCAAAAAAGAAAAAAGAACATGGAGGGCCCCACAGGTGAAACTGTGTTCCCTAGACATGGTCAAATAGGTTTGTGAAAATGATAAGAAAAAATCATTAGTTGCATATTTATTCCTATTACGAATTTAAATATTAAAAATATTCTTATAATAATTTCACTTCGTAATTTCTACAACCATCACTCGTACAAATAAGTAAATTAATTTAAATAAAATCATACTTTTCCTTATAACCAACCAAAAGAAGAAGAAATTGCTAATATTATTACTTAACCTCAACCTTTTATAAAAATTGTAACAATCTTGTAGGAAGCTATACTAAGAGATTAGAGTGTATAATTAGAAAAGCCGCAAATGAAGGTTTTGCAAAAGAAACATAGCAAGATGGTTGATGCTGAATAGTTGAAAAGATAGAACACATAAAATTGACCAATTGTAGCAAATTTGGATGTGAGAGCTGAAAAGTTTACACTTGTATGAACCCAATTTCAACCCAAGAAAGCACTTTTATGATCCTCGTTAAGTCAATTATATCCAATGATTTTGCACGATATATAAGGACCCAAATAGATAAAAGTTTCAGTAAATTGTTTCTGCCTTGAGATATTGTACTGTCGTGAAGGTGTTTGTTGAATTGTCTATAAGGAATCAGCAAAACAGGGAAATGGCAAAGCTATCATTAGGGTTGGTATTCGCATTGGTGTTGAGTGTGGCATTGCATTCAGTTTTGTGTGATGATAATCCTTGGCTGAGTGTGATTGAGCAAGCAAAAAGTGAAGCAACCAAAGCAGGTTTATCTGAAGACACAATATTTGGGGCTGAGAAGGCTGTAGCAGATGGTTCTGCTCAAAAGGCTGCTGAGGAGGCCATGAATTCAGGATCTTTCAATGATTGGGTTCAACAAGCTGGGTAAGAACATGTGTCTCATTCTTATCTCCTTTTCTGTGCCTAATTTAATTACTTCTTATATTACAATGATAATGTGATTAGATTTATCTTCTGAAAACCATGTCCAGTGTTACTTTTATAAGGAAAGTATGATCTTAGAAGGTAATTTGAAATATTTATGAAACAAAAGTAAGTTGATGTTGGTATGTGTTTACAAGATTGAAATATAAAACTAGTCAAAAGTTGATTATGATTGTTGCTGTTATGACAAAGCAGTGTTATGGTGAACGAGGGTTCATCAGCACAGAATCTTCCTGATGATGAAGAGGAAGACAATTTAGGAGAACTAGAATTTGCACCAAAAAGATTCACATCAGAGGCACCAGCAGAGGCACCAACAGAGCAAATATTAATAGAGGAAGTAACAATGGAACTATCAGAGGAACCATCAGAGGGACCCCAAGCACAATCGCCCTCTGCAGAATGAGATATCATACAGAATTGGTTTCACCAAATACTTGTAGGTTAAGTCAATATTAGTATTAAGTAAATACTCTGTATTATATAATTATGCTTTTGCAAAATAATGCCAGTTAATTATTGCCTTAATTGTAATATGTCAATTGATTATTGGCTTAATTTACACAAACTTTGTCATCAAAGAGTGAAGAAGAATCATTCCCAAAGACAAGGTGAGGGAGGAAAGAAATGTTAGCACAAAATACAAAATGTACAGAATGATCACAATCTGGTGCCTGTTAACATAAAAAGTGTTGCATTTAAGATTTGTGATGAGGATGCACACTAATCATTTTATTTTTTCTGACCAATACATTGATGTACATGAAGATAAAGTTTGATTGTTTTTTTATGGAATGAATAGTTTTGAATTTATTAAAATTGTATTTCAATATGTTGGAATTCAAGTAAGTTATACACTCAATGACAATAGAGTTAAACCTAATACTCAAATTTATTGAGTTGGAGGAAATTTCAATCTTTTATTTAAGTTGGACTAATATTTTATTGTATTCTATTCTTCCAATAAATCTCCTTAAGAGATCATAATCTAATTAAATTCATCCACAATTTTTATATTAGATTTTTCTTTTTTCTTTTTAAAGTTGAAACCTTAATTACAACACTCAAGTCTTTAGAATAAAAAAACATTCATTCTCGTACAAAGTTTATTCCATTGTTGTTATGTGAATTAGAAGGAAAAAAAACCTGCTTAGTTTGTTATTTGTTCAATTAAAAAGCACAAGTAAAAAGAATTAAGAATGGTTAAAAGTCATCAGTAACTAAATGCAATGATTCGATACCTAGATGATGAAATGTAATAATCCATAGAAAATATATTTGACATAATTTAATTTTTATATTTAAATTTATAATTCATTTTGATTTTGATTTTTTTTCTTTTTATTTAATTGAATTTCAATATTTATTAAATAAAATTAATTTAGTCCATTATTATGTTAAACTGATATTAATATCCATTAAAATTGTATGTGTCAAAATTTTGTTTATCTTCGGAATCATTTATTTTCTTTTTAATCTTCCTTCGTTTTACTTGATCTCCCTCACCTCTATCACCTTTCTTCACCTTCCTCATGTCAACTTTCACTAAATATTCATTTTGCACTATTTTTTGATAATAAATTCTACATCAAAATAATAATCCTATTTATACAATAACAAAACAAAATTTCCACCAGAGCATAATAGAGCAAGGTGACAAACTTTGAAATTTCAATTAATTTAAAGAAATATCATCTCTGATACAACCACTACACAATGAACTTTAAAAAAAAATATTTTTTCAACATAATTCAAATGATAACCAATCCAAGCTGGATCATGAAGACGTCCTTGAAATCTCCTCAACGTCATTGAGCTAGATGACTCTAATCATGACTTATCCGACCTAATAGAAGCAAAGTAATACGGTGACAAGCAGCGTTCTATATCGTAAAGAATGGGGAACTCCTCAGAATAGGCTGTGTTACCCTTCTACTTAAATGCCTAGATCAAGAACAGACTCGATACATACTTACTGAGATGCATCATGACATATGCGGTATGCACTTTAGAACCTGATGCATGGCTGCAAGAGTACTAAGAGTCGGGTACTACTTGCCCACTTTGAGAAAGGATGCCCATAAGTACATTAAGAGATGCCAAGAATGCCAACAATTTGTTCTGTTGCATCAAGTATCCCCCAAGAAGCTACACAAAATAACCTCCCCTTGGCCATTCACTACATGGGCATGGACATACTTGACCCCTTTTCCCTAGTAAAGGTACAAGTTAAATTCCTCATCGTGGGTGTAAAATATTTCATCAAATGGATAAAAGCAGAACCGTGGCCACAATCTTAGCTCAACAAGTTAAAAAGTTTTGTTGAAAAATATTATCTGCTATCATGGGCTATCACACACCTTAATCACTAATAATGGTTGACAATTCATCAATGTCAACTTCAAACAGTTCCTCAGCCAGCTCAGCATAAAACATAAGCTCTCATCAGTTGAGCACCCTCAATCAAACGGCAGACCGAAGCTGCCAAGAAAGTAATCCTTACCAAGCTAGGAAGAAGGTGAGGAAAGTCAAAGGACTATAAGTCGAGGAGATATCAGCCATATTACGGGGTTGCCATTGCACCCCACAATTATCAACAAAAGAAACACCCTTTCTATTATGGCACTGATGCCATGATTTCATACACGAGATTTAAGAAGAAGCTTGAATGAGAGAAGTGACAACCAAACAAAGAGCAGCTTGATGCCACAACACCTAAGTTCTTGAAAGATCCTTCCAGATAGAAGATCTAGGCTAGAGAATGCTCGATGAAGCCTACAGAACTAGAGGCAAACTCACTCCCAATTGGAAGGGATCCTTCCATGTGACAGATTCTCTCCATAATGGCGCCTACAAACTAGAAGAGCTTAGAGGAAAACTCGTCCCAAGAATATGGAATGTCTCACACTTAAAGATGTATTATACTTAAACATTTTGAGGATGTGTGTACTCTCTTTCCTTCACTTAGATTTTATCCCTAAGTTGGGTTTTGTCGGGCAAGGTTTTAATGAGGGACAACTTAATTTCTAATAAAAATCCTCTTTTCAAATCATATTCATGTCTCTTATTTTGTACAAAGTCCTTCAGGTGAGGCACCAAGTTATCTAAATGTAAAAGTTCCTTAAAGCGAGGCACCAAGCTACTTCAACAAGTAACATTCCTAAAAAGCCCTTTAGGCGAGACACCGAGTTACTTCAACAAGTAACATGCATAAAATTCCCTCCAGGCAAGACACCGAGTTACTTCACCAAATAACATGCATAAAAAGTCCTTTAGTCGAGGCACCAATTTACTTCAACAAGTAACAATAACCAAAAAGTCCTTCAGGTGAGACACTGAGTTACTTCAATAAGTAAGATTCATAAAAAGCTCTTCAAGCGAGGCACCGAGTTACTTCAACAAAGTAACATTCATAAGAAGTCTTCCAAATGAGGCATTGAAACTATCTCAATGAATAAAAGCTCTTCAAGCGAGACACCAATTAACTTAAATAAGTGAATAAAAAAGCGAGACACCAAGTCACTCAAACAAATAAGAAGGAGACATCAGGCTATTAGAGTAAAAGCAAGCAATTCAAAGCATAAAACCAGGTAAAACACACTTGGCCAAAAATACTCATTGCATTAATCATAAGTCTTTTACAAAAGGTACTATAGAGGTAAAATAAAGGAGTAAACAAAAAGTATCCTTAGACAACAACACTCGAATAGCCCAAGGCCAATCCACTTGCAAACTCTTGAGACTCGGATGACTTACATACCTACTCAATCCAATAGATATACTAACGAATGAGACCCAACAAGACTCGTTAAGCCTCTTCTTCTTGAAACAACCCAAAATACATCTATTGGAAGAATGTTTACATATTAACGACAATATTGTAACTAAGCTCGTCAGTTTGATATTATGGTTATTATTTACTATAAGGTATCACCTTGTTATTATTATCTATTGGAAGTAAGTATTATTTCAACGATATTTGATATCACAACATAGCTTCACGATCCATGTTAATTATATAAATACAACTGGTATTTCTCAAGAATACTCACTCATTTTCATACTTATTCTCTCTTATTCACAAGATCTCAATTTTCTTACTAATTTAAATGTCAGAGTGTCTTTTGTAAGTCATTTTCTCTCATGTTCCAACCTTCAGAAGCACATACCCGAAACTTAAAACCATTTAATAAAACCTATTATTAGTTTGTTAAATCATAGATTCACTTGTGTAACCTCCTATAATGTTGGATAGTTATATAAGTCACTTTCAAAACTTTTTTACAAGTACTTAACTCTAAATGTAATGGTCTTTTTTAAGAAATTTTTTTTACTCAAATTAGTTTGACCTTCCCGACATAGACCAAGTTGTCAATACTTTTATCGAAACTTAAGCAACGTTATTATGGCTCATGAGTCTGTCTCATAACCTAATATAATTGCCCAAATAAAATCATATTACGACTAAACTTTGATACTTAATATAATTGTCAACATGAACCTTATTATTAAGTATATGTAAAATTCTACTTGTTTCACTTGTAAGAACAAAAGATGTGTTTATGTATTTGAAGTGAACAACAAATTTTGAAACTTTGGGAGGAGATTTTGAAGTTATTGTTCATTATGTTGATTTCAAATAAACATTTAGTATTATCTGTCCACTAAAAAAGAGTTTATTTGTTAGAATCTCATATTTATTAAAAGAGATAAATATATGCAGTGACAGACCTTCGGGGTGTCAAAACATATATATACAAAAAAATTATATATATATATATATAAAATATACTAAAATTAAAATAAATTATTATTTTTTATATATTAATTTAAATATATTGAAAAAAAATTGGGGCCACAGCTCCCTGTAATACTAAAGAGCTTCGCAACTGAATATATGATATAATTTAGTTCAAGGAGAAGAATTGTTAAGTTTATTTTAGATATTTTATTTATAACTTATTTCTAGAAAGTTATGTATATACCTAACAATTCTCTTTTTGTCTCACTCTATTATATAAAACATATATATATAATCAAATCAATTTGTCTAATAGTAGAATTATTATTTTTATCTCCTAATTTTCTCCTTTTTCGATTTAGTCTATTTTTGTTTTTTTTATGTAACCACTATTATTATTTTTATTTTCTCAGAAGATATAGAGAATAATAGTGTCTCTTTCCCTTATAACTTCTTTTACACAACACAAATTTTATATAATAAGTACTCTATTTTTTATAATAAGATGTACTATTTTTATGGTTGGTAATCTTAATTAATGATAATGCTATTGGTTTTGCCTATGACTTAACAATAAACATATTCCAACCAGAAAAAGTGACAAGTCTAGATAATATATAATAATATAAACAAACGAAAACCATGGTTTTTCTCGTATAAACAATAGCAACACATGGAAAACTTAGGGTATTAAAAAATATAGGAGTGTAGATCACATGTTCAATTCTCTAAGCTAATCCAACTTACTACCAATTAAAGATGAGATTACATGAGGTTGATGTGATATTATTTATAATAAAATATCAAAACATAAACGTAATTAGTTGACTTTAAGTGTTTAAATTAATGAAAATTATAAAAATAATATATATTTAAAATTAATATGATATAGATTGTAATAAATAATGAGTTATATAGTAATACTTTTGGTATTAAGAAGTTGTTGAAATAAATAAATATGAAATTGAACTTGTATCTTTTAAATAGATATGAAAAATAAGTAAATTTGGCTCATATAAGTTGGTAAAATATAGAATGAGATTTTTTTATCCCGATTTAAAAATTTTGTAATCTAACTCTTTATCTAGATTGACTCAATTAACTATGCATATTATTTCTTGTTTTATTTCATCTACCAGTTATTAATTTTCAGTTTCATTTCGAATAAAAAAAACATTATAAAGATGCTGAAGCTGTATTGAATTTGAATTTAAATAAGCAAAATTATTCTAATAAATTTAAGAATTTAAATAGAAGATAAATACCACTAACTTAATTTGAACTCATTTAACCAAATTAAATGAATTGAGTTTATTTTTACTCAATTGGTAAGTGCTTAATTTCTTTTTTAAGTTAAGTCAGCTCAATTGAAACTTATTTGATTTTTCTACTTTCAAGTATTTAAGAGATTTCATTAAAAGTAATTAATAGCTGAAAAAAATAAACTTTATTATATATCTCTTTATAAAGGGAAAAGAAAATTGCATTTGGAGAGTTTTATGAAGATAATTCATATTAGATATACCTACCACAAATAACATCACATGACAAAAAAGAAAATAGTCAGGTATGCATTAATTATTATAATTAATGATTATAAGGTACGGTTCTCTTTAATTGTCATTAAATAACTTTTGCAGTAAATAAAATTGTATTGTTTATGTTTTTTTTTTTGTAACAAATTTTCAAAGATATTTCTTGGAGATTACTATATTCTTCACTGAAAACAACATAATTGTTTGTCTAACTTTGTGTTTGATGAGAACTTTGTCTCTTTCTGAAACCCACCAAATGCAGAAATTTAGAAGAAAGAAGATTTGGTGCACAAGATATTGAACAGCAGCCAAAATAATTGAGTCTTGCAGTTGAAAAGTTTGGCCAAATAAATGAAAATTATTTATTATCATAATTAGCTTGGTCATGGTGCCTCTTATGAGAAAAATAAAAGTGAACATTTAAATTTTCAATTAAATACCTATATCCTCAAAATCTTGAATGCAATTAATTTAGTTAAAATTAGACTTGAATCCTTTATTTTATTAATTTTTTTTTCTTTAATTTTGAAGACTGGATCTATATTTTTCTTTTGCTTTTATTGATTTTAATGGCTAAAAATTAATTTTTTGATCAAAAAGTGATTAAACCAAACAACTTATATATATAAAAAAAACTAATTTAGTCTTCTATTCTTTAACATTTTGTCGAGATATTTTTTATTTGGAAAAAATATATATTTTTAATATTTATATTTTGGTTAACTTTTATTTAGTCCCTTTTTTAATTCATGAATTATGTCTAATTTTTTTGAAAACATATAAAACTAATCCGTTTCTTTTACAACGAAATTCAGCATTAAGTATTTTTTTTTTCCTCTTTAAAGTTAGAAGAGAGATAATTAATATATTTTTTATTTTAGAAACTAATTTATCGAATTCAAAATATAGAGAGTAAAATCAAGTTTCAAAAAATGAATAAAAAGGACTAAAAACTCCTTTTTTTTGCTCTTAAAACTGTCATTAATATTGCAAACCTCAATAAACATATAATAACCAATTATCCTATTTAGGGTGAGAATCATTATAAAGGGTAAAATTTATTAAGTATCTTAATTGTGTTGTAAAAAGAAGTAAAGATAATATTGAAAATTGTATAATAATAAATAAAACAATATGTGTAACATGTTGATGAAGTAACAATTAACGAATATTTTAATCATTAATATGAAGTTAGGGTACATAAAATTTTATGCAAATGCATCTTTAAGGTAAAACCTTTGTAAAGTATGCATTAATTAATAAAAGGATTGCATATAATCTCTTATACTTTTGACTATTTTTGAGATATGTATGGACATGACGTGTTTCCATATAATGTGTTGAAAAATCTACAAAATGGATAACCATTAAGTAAATAATGACGTTAAATAAAAGTAAAATAATATAAATTAAAAATTTCTTATAATTTTAAATATAAAATCTTAAATAAAAATAAATAAATTAGTATATCTGAAAATACAAAAGATGAAAATTAGAAGTATTCTAAAAAAGCACGTTTAAAAAACATTGTGTTTGTTTCTGATATCTAATTTTCATCTTATGCAGGTGTGTGTTGGATAGAAGAAAGAGTTTGACCTTTAAGAAGTAACAGCAGAAACAGAAAAAGAGACAGAAAGAAAAGATGAGTTTGAGAGAGGAAAATGAAGAGGGAAGGGATCTGAAGAAGCCATTTCTTCACACAGGAAGTTGGTATCGTATGAGTGGGAGACAATCCAGTGTGTTTGGTTCCACACAGGCCATTCGTGATTCCTCCATCTCAGTCATTGCTTGTGTTCTGATCGTTGCTTTGGGTCCTCTTCAGTTTGGTTTCACTGTAAGAATCTATTTTTCTTGCAAAATCAATGGCATAAACAAAAGGGTAACTCACAAAACATGATCTTGATCATTTTCTGACAGGCTGGTTATACCTCACCTACCCAAGCTGCTATAATCACTGATCTAGGCCTCTCGGTCTCCGAGGTATGCGTGAATGGGAACTTGAGAATGATCAAGTGTTGAATAGTTTGATCATGGTTCCTTATTTTTGTGTTCCACAACTTCACTTTGTGTTTGTTGGGCAGTTTTCTTTGTTTGGTTCTTTGTCCAATGTCGGTGCCATGGTTGGAGCAATAGCTAGTGGTCAGATTGCGGAGTATATAGGGCGTAAAGGGGTACCCTTTTATTTACTTTCTCCTTTTTCTTGTGTAAAAGTGAGCTTTTGCTTCAATTTCAGTTTCTTGTCTGTAATTGCAGTCTTTGATGATTGCATCCATTCCGAATATTATTGGTTGGCTCGCTATCTCTTTTGCAAATGTAAGCTTGAATCATTGTAATATTTTATTTACCTAGAATCACATTAGTTATGTTTCAATGTGAATCCAAACACGCAATTGTTCATTAAATAAATTGGTCTTGAGCTTGAACTTGAGCCTGCCTTGTTGACATGTTCTTCATTTTTCAGGATTCCTCTTTTCTTTATATGGGAAGATTGTTGGAAGGGTTTGGAGTAGGGATAATATCTTACACGGTAATTATAAAATGTTTTTCATTATGCCAATGTGGGATTAAGTTATGTATGGCACAATTATTAAGTGTTCAAACTTCAAATTTACAGGTGCCGGTGTATATAGCTGAGATATCACCGCCAAACTTGAGGGGTGGTTTGGTTGCAGTTCACCAGGTTGGCTGATGTGATATAATGACAAATAGTTAACATTTCTTAGATTAGTGATCCTTATTGTTTCTTTTCTGCGTAGCTCTCTGTCACCCTTGGAATCATGGTGGCGTATCTGCTGGGGATTTTTGTTGAATGGAGAATCCTTGCAATTTTAGGTAATACCCTCTGAGACTTGGCTAAGTGGGAAATTACCCTCTGCCTTCGAATGAATTTATGGTTCTTGTTATCAAATGTCATAAAATAACTAAATTTGGAGACTCTGTGAAGATGAATGTGATCCTTAACTCAAATTTTAAGTTGGATTCAGATTGTATCCTATGACTATTATTGGGCCCATGTTTTTCTATGCTCTAGATGTCTATTACTAGGCTTGAATGGGTTTTGGTACTGGGCTTATGCATATGCATTTGCCCATGCTGTGTGTGAGGGGAGTGTTTAGGCGTCCAGATTCTCAACTGGGCTTTTTGGTAATGTCTCTGCTGAGTATTAAAAATACACTGATGTTGGTATATTATAATTCTTTTTAATAGGTTTTAAAACATCAAAATAAGTTCAATCAGTATATTTTGAAGGCATAGTAGATAGACAAACACCAAAAATACAAGAGAGAATCTAAATTCGTGTTTGAGATCCCTAAATTGACTAGAGATATGATCAATGTAGTCCTTATGATAAAGTTTGAGTAATTCTCATCTTAGAAGACAGTTTTGTGAAGTTGAATTACATCTTGATCCCAAATTCTAAGATCATTCAATTCAGGTTTGATTATATCACAATCAGAACATGTCTTATATATTTATTCTAAGCTTGGAGTGTTGAGAAGGTTTAAACCCCATTCACTGTTTCAGATTAACTAAAGAAAGACATTATTTAAGCATAAATTACTCCTCTATGTTCTTACTCTTGCAGGAATTTTACCATGTACAATATTGATACCTGGCCTATTTTTCATTCCTGAATCTCCTAGATGGCTGGTAAGTGTTGCGAATCAGTATTCATAAGTGTCATCAATACGGATCTTAAAACAATATTTGAATTGAACTAAATTAACACTGAATTGAATCAAAGTGTATGAAAGAACTGAACTGTTTAAAAAAACTGTATTGAATTGTCATATAAATTTGGCTTTCAAAAATTGAATTGCTCCCAAATAGGACTATTTGAACTATAACTTATGAGATGAATAAATCTAATTTAAAATAGGATGAAGTCCATTGGTAATAACAGGCAATTCAAGCAAATAGAAAACAATTTAGAGTAGTTAAATTTCATTGGTTCACTCAAACTACGATACAGTTCAATTCAGTTCGTCTAAACCAGTATACAATTTAGTTCAGTTCGCTCTAATCACTTTTAAAAATTAGTTTAGTTTTATAATAATTTTGTTTAATTCATGCATTTGGTCTTCCCCTAGTCATCAAATTTGCCTTGATAGTAATCAAATTTGTGTTGATAGTTTATTCAAAGTGTGGATGCTTTACTGAATATAGGCAAAAATGGGAATGACAGAAGAATTTGAAACTTCCTTGCAAGTACTCCGAGGCTTTGACACTGATATTTCTGCTGAAGTGAATGAAATTAAGGTAATAAGCATTCACCAGTTTTATTCCAATGTATGACCCTCATATTTCCTATATTTTTATTGCCATTTAATGTATCCTAAAATTGACAATTTGTGTGGAGTCATGTTATTCAGAGGGCTGTTGCTTCAAGCAACAGAAGAACAACAATTCGATTTGCAGATCTCAAACAAAGAAGATATTGGCTGCCTTTAATGGTATTTCAAAAATCTATCTTCCTTATGGAGTTGGGTTGCATAACAAATTAACATTGACCATTAGAGTCTAACTAATCTTGCAGATTGGCATTGGACTACTTATGTTGCAACAGCTTTCTGGAATTAATGGTGTTCTTTTTTATTCCAGTACCATCTTTCGAAGTGCTGGTATGCTATGCTGATTTCTTATAATAGTCTGAAGTACTGTATCAGGAGTATATAAGTTTATATCTCATGTTTGTATGACTTTCAATAACACTACTTTCTGTCCAAACCCATGAACTAAAATCATTGAAGTGATGAATTCAAATTTTTGAAAAATATTTAATGAAGCCTACAGTTGGTCAATTGTATGACAATGAATAATCACCTTAATATCAGAACTTTCTTTTATGGAATGGGGTTATGACAAAAACTTATTTCTCCTGATTATTTCTTGGAATATTCTCATGCTATTACATATGAAGTTATCCTTTATTCTCATCATTTCAACACACATTAAACAGGAATTAGTTCAAGTGATTCAGCAACATTAGGAGTTGGTGCTGTTCAGGTTCAGCTGAAATGAAATTTTTAATATCCTTTTTCCTGTCCACTATTCTCAATTCATTACCTGATAAATATTTAAATGTCACCCAGGTTCTTGCCACCAGTTTAACTTTGTGGTTGGCCGACAAATCTGGCCGTCGTCTTCTACTTATTGTGGGTCTAAACTTTTCTATCATGTTTGTTTAATGTGACTATCTGTTTGGAGGATTAGAATAAAAATGGTCAAATTTTCCATTGCATTGCAGGTCTCTGCAACTGGAATGACTTTTAGTCTCTTGCTTGTTGCAATCTCATTCTATGTAAAGGTAATAATATTTTATTTTGCTGCTAGCTACACATCATGAACTGTTTTATTAAAAGTATGTACGTGTCTGAAATTTGCCACCTGTTATTTATATATTTTCTGAAATTTTCTCCCAGGATATTGTATCAGAAACTTCTTCCTTGTATGGGATATTGAGCACCTTGTCAGTGGTTGGAGTTATGGTATGTGAATACATGTAAATTCATTATTCAAATAATGTTTTTGATTGCTTGTTTGTTATCTGACTGTTGAGTTTCAAATTTCCAATTCTTTCAGGCCATGGTTATTGCATTCTCTCTGGGAATGGGAGCTATGCCATGGATTATAATTTCTGAGGTACGTTTCTGTCGTTTTACATTTTAGGCTTTTATTTCATAACTAAAGGAATATGCTGCAACTATGAACGATCAACATTATACTTCTGAAATGGAGAATTGCATGATTGCTTTTGCTTGTAACATAAACTGTCGAAATAAAATTAGTAGTGTGCTTTACTGGTTGCATTTGAAGTCACTGTCAAAGTTAATTTGTTCAATAAATCATATCACAGATTCTTCCATTAAACATCAAAGGCTTAGCGGGGAGTGTTGCAACACTTGCCAATTGGTTAATTTCTTGGCTGGTTACACTAACAGCTAATATGCTCTTGGATTGGAGTTCTGGAGGTTTGTATGCATTGCCTATATTTTCCTCTGAAAATTTGTCATTTGTTAACCTGAAGCCACCTTTGTTCTTCTCAGGTACCTTCACCATATATGCATTAGTATGTGCCTTCACTGTAGGATTTGTTACCATTTGGGTCCCTGAGACCAAGGGAAGATCCATTGAAGAAATCCAAATGTCTTTCAGATGAAGTTTCTCCTCTAGCAGTTTTCTTTCCCCTTCTTCACGAGTTGATTTCAGAGTTTCTCATTTCAAGGGATTTGACATTATCGTGTGGTTCATGTATTATTCATTTGATTCCATCCCTTGAAATTGGGAATCCTCTCGCAAGTTCTTGGAGGTTTTTGTGTGAATTGGCTCCTTCCTTAGACATTCAATTAGATTAGTCCATCCTGTATGCACCCTGTAATTGTTCCTTATTAATTATTCATTATGTTCTTTTGGTTTGTGGAAAATGTAAGCCAAATTAGTATAACTGTTTATGGCCCCTTTGCAATTGTGTTGCTATTCATTATAAATGTCAACTTATTAGCAGTTTCAGTTCAATTTTTTTCATCTACCAAGATCACAGACTGCCAAAGGAATTGATTATTGTTTTTTAAAAATGGAGCTGCAGACACTAGTTAGCCACAGTTCTGGTGAAGCTCAAAACCTGACAGATTATAAGCAGGGAAATTGTTAATTGTAGTATTTACATGGATTTCCATGTAATTCATGCATACATACATATATAATGTATATATACATACATGTATCATATATATAAATATAAATAATGCAAAAAAAGAATCTTTTCAGTACTTTCTTGTGTCATGACTAGTTTTGGGCTGTGATTTTTGGGTGGTTGTGACGAGTGAAAAAGGAAAATGCTGCATGGACCACCAACCCATGCTATTCTACACGTACAATCTGGTAGGATGGAGATAGCAACAAAGGAAGAGAATGAAATTCTACACGTACAATTTGGTAAGATAGATAGCAAGAAAGGAAGGGAATGGGAGAGAAATAGAAACGTACACTCTCTTTGGTAGGACAGAGACAGCTAGAATAGAAAAGAAATAGGAAGAATGTATAAATTTGTGATTGTTTTATACATGATAAATAACAGAAAGGCTTCTATTACGTAGTAAACCTCCTTTCTACTGTAGTGAATCTCACTTTCCTTTTTCATTGCTCCATGTTGCCTTCACACTCTAGCACATACAATACTACTCTTGATGCTCAATGACTGATCAAGCAATCAATACTTCTTTTGTAATGGATACAATTTATTAGAAATAAATAAAACTTATTAAAAAAATACAAAAATCACCAATGAAACTTGTTAAAAAAAGAATGAGAGCCATCAAATTCACAAGCTGTGTTCTCAACAAACTTTGACAATATGTTTAAAGAAATTATTTTGAAGTATGTTTCAATATATTTTTTTATTGATGATTGTGGCAAGTACAATCACAACGTGTATGTCCTTCATTTATGGGTTCAGCAAGTAAAAAATAAAACAAATGGGCTTTGAGCATGGGTTTGGTATACAATTGTTTAAACAATCAACAGGATCGAAAAAGAAAGAAGACGCTACAATGGTTAAATGTGATTGGGATGTGTGTTTCAATTGCTTTCAGCTAGAGTTCACGTGAAATGTACGTCACAGTTGCTTAATGCGTAGTCAAAGACGAGAACTAGAAATACGAGTTGCAACTTCTTTTAAAGGACATGCAACGTACCCTCAAACGAGGATCACCACGTCCTTCTCACAACGTAAATCTCATCCTCATTTCCAATGACTATGCTTCTTTTCACTCAATATTCCATTGGTATGCCAAAATGCTAGTTCCTATAGTTTTTGGGGCAGTGCATGCTCCACTTGGCTGCTAAAAATTAATTGAAAGTTTGAATAAACTATATAGATAGAGACCAACTTTCAAAAGAAATTGTGTACTTCATCAAAGAAATTGATCAAAGATCAAGCACTTTGTTCAGTTTACAAAAAATACTCTTATATAATGGAGGCTTATGTAACATATAACTACACTGCTACTTTGATGTTAATATGATATTTAAGCACTTAAATCTTAAGTGTGGCAAAGACAAACTGATTTGGCCAAAATGTTTCAGAAAATTGCAGATGAAAGTGCAATATTAACAATGAATGCAAGAAAATTCTAAAGAACTGAACAAGAAATTACCAGCATTGCTGCACATTTTTAGGATTGGAAAACCCTTCAAGAAACCAGGTACGAGACATCTTTTAGAAGATTATAATGCACTTGCAGAAATTATCCAGCGAGAACCACGACTTTTGAAGGCTAAGAAATTTAAGAAAAGAATATATACATACCTACAAACATACATATATACATATATATATATATATATATATATATATATATATACACGTGTGTATGATATATTTCTTTAGATATAAAGAGCATCAACAGGAATAAAAAAATTCAGGTATTCCCATATAATAATTACTCCAGATACATGAATTTGACCAAATGGAAAATCCACAATCATCAAACACAAAAGAGGCAGTGAAATACACTATGAAATCTACAACATAGATAGACAGTGGATCTGGAAACTAATGAAGGGTACCCTGAATTCAATTGTAACAACCAGAGTATGTAACTGAACTGAACTATGTGACAATTTCCACAGGATACTTATCGATGCAATCTTCCCATGGTCCATTAGGAGAAGGCTTAATATTTCTCAGTGCCTGCCAAACAGCACTGTTACATTTGAAACCACTTCCAAATGCAATTTGCCAAACCCTGTTGCCCTTCCTCACCCTCCCTTTGGCTTCAATGTAAGCCAACTCATACCAAATGGAGCTAGAGGAAGTGTTCCCAAATCGGTGCAGGGTCATCCTAGAAGCCTCCACATGCTCAGGACGCAGCTGCAGGTTCTTCTCCAGCTCATCAATCACAGCCCTGCCTCCAGCATGTATGCAAAAGTGATCAAAAGCAAGCTTGAAATCCGGTATGTAAGGCTTCACATCAGCCTTGAATAACTTCTTCATCAGCAAAGTCACAAAAAACAGAAGCTGCTCACTAATTGGTAGCACCAAAGGACCGAGTGTGGTGATGTTGGTTTTCAATGCTCCACCAGCAATTGCCATCAAATCCTTTGACAAAGAAACTCCAGTCTTGCCAGCATCATCCTGCTCCTGGTAAACACACCGGAACGCCTTGTCATCGGCACCGCGATGAGTTCTCACAACATGGACAAGCCGGTACTTCGCCCGCCTCCGATCGGCCAGCTTGTTCGACAGCAGCAGTGCGGAGCAGCCCACCCGGAAGAGGCAATTGGGGATGAGCATGGACTTCTTGTTCCCAAAGTACCAATTCTGAGTAATGTTCTCAGTGCTAACAACCACGGCATAAGTGTTCCTATGAATCTGCAAAAGGTCCTTTGCAAGATCAACCGCAATAACCCCAGCACTGCACCCCATCCCTCCCAAATTAAAGCTCCTAATGTTCCCTCTCAATTTGTACTTATTAACAATCATCGCCGAGAGCGAGGGCGTAGGGTTAAACAAGCTACAATTCACAATAAGAATACCAATATCCTTAGGCTTAAGGCTGGTGTTTTGGAAGAGATTATCCAAGGCACCAAACATGACTTGTTCCGCCTCCGCTCTGGCCGCAGCCATCGACGGCTGCGGCGGAATAGAGTGCATGGCCTCGGGGACGTAGGTCTCCTCCCCGAGCCCAGAGCGTTCCAGGATCTTGCGCTGGAAATCCAGGGACGACTCCTCGAAGTCTCCCGTGAGGCGGGAGTGGTCCATGAAACTCCGGAAGGGCGCTTTGAGGTGGTCGGCGGGGCGGAAGCAGGCAGAGTCTACAAGGTAGACAGCGCGTGGGCGCGTGACGGCGTAAAGCGTGAGGCCGAAGACGAGGACGCCGGAGCAGGTAAGGATGGTGAGGAGGTTGTACTGGAGGTGGAGCCAGAGGTGGTGGAGGTCGGTGGTCTGGGAGACCTGGATTAGCGTGATGAGGATCAAAGGAACTAGAAATAGGGTTAAGAGGTTGGAGATCAAGTAGTGGTAACCTAATTTCACGTACTTGAGATTCACGCTCTGAAGGAAATCTGGGAGCGCCATTCGGCTCTGCTGCTGGATCCGAACTCCCACTGCGGAGTCGCCGGCGCCTGCTCCTCCTCCTCCTCCGGTGGTCATCGGAATGTGAATGTGGATGCGGTGTTAGTGAATGAAGTAATGAAGAAATGAAGAAATGAAGGAACGTTGGTTTGTGTTGTTTGTTATATATATGGATAGTGTGGTGAGTCGAAAGAGGGTTACGTTGTAATGCTATGCGTTGGGAAGGTTCGGAGTTTAGAGTGTTGGGAAAACGGTTATTTCAGTGTTCCGTACACTGGCACCAACACCTGGGACTGGGACTCAACACAAGGAGAGAGCAACCAATGTACACCTCGCTGCTGCTGAACGCAATTCATCTCTTCTTTCTCACACCTTTAAATAAAAGACAAAACTTTCATACATTATTATTCTATGTCCCGTCTATTCTCTTCATATTTCAATCTCAATATTATAACGTTCATTAATTCAGACAACTCGTTAAAACCTCACTGTTATTTTTTACTATTATTATTTTGTTTTTTAAATTATATTTTAATTTTATTAATGGTGGCAAATTCGTATTATATTTTGAGTAAAAACTTTACGCTCCATGATGATTGGTTCCTTCTTAATATAATTTTCTCCTATGGAAGATGGATGTTATTTGGGTAAAAAGAACAAAAATATGTCAGAGACACGTTTTTAACACTCATTACTATTGATTAGTGATACAATTTCAGAAAATGCAGAAATGTTGGCTTAGAGACTGGTTGGTAGCGGGCATTAACATGTCGAAAAACACATGCTTTTGCTAAGAAACTAAACTCCTCATTTTAACCCTTCAAGTAATTCACTTTGATCAATTATTTGAATTGAATAATCAAATAAGTTGTTTTCCTGTGACCTAATTTTTATAAATTTAACTAATTATGTGCAATCAGCATCTATTAAACTTAACATGCAAAAATAGCATTATATTTTAAAGGTTTAATGTCTACAAAGGTCCTTATTTTGGTTTCAAATCTTAAATAGGTCCATTTTCTTTTCAGCATATCAATTGGGTCCCTTTTATTGTAAAATTGATTCAATTAAAGGTCTGCCGTCAAATTCAACAAACGGTCGTTTAAGTTTTGATAACGTGGCATGGTCAGTTGAATGAGTTATCACACGTGGCATTAAAATTGAGTTTTCTATTAAAAAATTTATATGGAGAGAGGTGAAATCAGATTGAGAGAAAGGCAGAAGCACAAAGGGGGAAAAATGAAAAGAATTTAAGGACAGTCCCTTTAATTGAGATATGCAACTCAGATTTATCAGGGTTCGTTTGAAGGGTAAAAATCGCGTTCTTTGTTCGATTGGAAGTGCCAAGGTTCGTGGGTGAAGAATCCATAACATACATGATTCGATCCCAAAATAGCACCAAACAGAATTTGACGAATACTGTGATGCAAATTTTTTAATACAGTTGGAAAAGCAGAAGAAGTGAAGAGACAAAGCACGAAGAAGACAACCTAACTGAGGCAGTATAGCAACAAGAAGCAGAAGATGAAAGGAGAATACATAAATAAAAAATGAATTAAAAAAAAAGACGTTAAAGTGAAACGCAGGTTAGTTTGTACAATTTTTTATATCCTCTGTGACGTTCTCTCTTCATCGCACACCAGATCTCTCTCTCTTTCTCTCTCTCTATGAACAATTTAGATGGTCTCTTAACCAGCGATTTCGGGTTCAAATCCCAAGGAAAATCGGCACCAATGGCAGCATCTAAAGCTTCGTCCAACAATTCATCTTCTGTCAACTTCGATTTAGGTTCGCTGTCCGCTCGAGCTTCCAATTCTTTGGTTGGCCACGACTTTGTCAACGTCGCTTCCTTTGACGATCTCTTCAGCGGTGGCAAGTCAAATGTGTCCTATGACTTCGACTCCATGTTTCAAGGCTCCGCCGATTTCCGCTCCACAAACCTATGCATGACGACGACGACATTCTTGACAGCGTTCCCGGCCTCAACAGCTCCTCCAAGTTCTCCTACGATGACGTTTTCGCTCCGGCTGCGTTTGATGATCTTCTCGACGGGATAGGTAAATCGAAGCCTTCGGAGAAGGAAGAGCGAGGTGTCGCAGATTTTGATCCACTTGATCCCTGGATTCGGCAGCGAGTGCCCTTAAATTTTTTTTCATTTTCCCCTTTCCCTTCCCTTAATATGATTTCACCTCTCTCCATACAAATTTTTTAATAAAAAAACTCAATTTTAATGCCACTTATGATTACTCATTCAATCGACCATGCCAAGTTAGCATCACTTAAACTACTCATTCAATCGACCATGCCACATTAGCATCACTTAAACGACCGTTTGTTGAATTTAACGGTAGGTATCTAATTGAATCAATTTTACAATAAGGATCCAATTGATACGCTGAAAAGAAAAAGGACTTATTTAAGATTTCGGACCAAAATAAGGACATATGGAGACATTAAACCTATTTTAAATTAGTTTATTACCAGAATTGTGCAATGACAATCAATTTAATAGGTTAATACAAAGCAAGTTTCAAATTTCGTATGTCAATGACAGGGATACTACAGTCAACTTGTCCATATACTTTACATTTTAACAAATTAATTTACATTTCCGCGAAAACATTTTTTCACTCTATTTCTAATTTTACTATACTAATTAACTGAACATTCAAGTTTTTTTTTTTTTACTTTTCCGTTCTTCTTTTTCTCACCACAAATAATGAAATCAGAGGTAAATAATATGTAGGCTAATTAATGATCAAGTCAGAGGCAAACTGATTAGTATGTCATAGGAACTCAACTGAGCCAACCCTATATATTTAAATCAGTGGTCAAAAAATGTGTATGACAATTAATGACCGAGTCAGAGACAACCTGATTATTATGTCATATAATTCCACTGAGCCAACCCTGATTTTTATTATTAAAGAAAGGTGATGATAAATAAACACTTCATTTTCCAATACAAACTCACAAAAATCAATGATATGACATTTAAAAAAAAAAGAAATAGATAGAGATGAATCAATATAAAAGGATAATATTTTTTTAAGTATTAGAGGGTGTAAGAAAATTGAAGAGCGTAGAAATACAATATTCCTACCATTCAAATCAAGAGTTTTGAAATTGAAAGCATTAGATGGGATGATGGGAGGGCGTTAAACCCTGACCAGCAGAAATGGGTGATTCAAATCAAATGGCCAAACGAGAAAAATTAAATTCTTGATTCAAAGGACAAATTGATTTTTTCAATCCATTGGATGGCAAGTTATCGACGTTACGTCTTTCATGTCATTTTCAATAAGTATTATCTAATTAATGCATGCACCACACTTTTTTTGGGGGATATCTATTTTTACTGAAAAATGGTATTTGCACATTCGTTTAGGTTCATAAAACTCTTCACAGGCTAGGTTTTTCTGAACTACTCGAAACATTTATGAGAAATTAATTAAACTAATTGTTATAAGTTTTGTTCCTTCAATTTCTAATATTCTATTTATTTTTCTATTTTTAGATCATTTTAATAAGCCGTCAACTTTGTATGTGCTTATTTATATTGATTAAATCACAACTAATAAGGACTATCACAAATATAATATTAGGATTCAATAGATACATAATTACAAAAATAAACATGTGCATAATTAATACAATATTATATAAACAATAATAATAACATAATTATTTTATACATACAAGACCTAATAATAGTTATATTGAATATATCATGATATATATTTGTTGGTGTACTCAGATTATTGAAATTAGTTATGTACAGTTAATATATGAATATTTACACAAATAAATATATTTTAAAATATTTTTTAACCATGTTTGGTTAATGAAGTATATTGAGCCTAGTTGAACTATACTATTCAACAAATCTATTGAACTAGATATGTATATAAGTTTTTCTAGTTTTGGAAGTTTAATTATCGTGTGAAAGGTGTTGTTGTGATTATGACTGACCCTCTAATCGAGTTGTGGCCGACTTTTAGGGTTTTGTAGGTAGGTTGGCCGTTAAGTCAAGTTGTAAGAGGTCGTTTTTTACCATGGACGTTATTTTGTGCACTTTGAATTGTTGACTTGAGTAGGATTTGATGTTACTTATCAAGCTTTGTGTTTCCAACTTAGGTAAGTTTTGTTATATGTTATCAACATAAGTAGACTTTGCTCTATGTTGTCGGTTTTGGTAGACTTTTCTCAATGTTGTCATTGTCGACCTAGGCAAGCTTGGTTTTGTGTTGCCAACTTATGAAGACTTCGTTTTGTGTTGTCAACTTATGAAGACTTAGTTTTATGTTGTCGGCTTAGGCAGACTATTAATAACTTTATAGATAACTACAAGGCATGAATGAAAAGTTTCTTTTGAAACCTTGTGATGATTGTGTCGCTCTGCAAAGCATTTTGTCGCATTAAATGTATCATGTGTTTGGCAACTCTTTTCCTCAAGTTATCTATATGTTATTTGGCTTTTCTATAAATAGGGAATCAAAGAAAGGTTTGGATTGGAGAACACATATCAAGGAATGCATGATCACTGATAGAGTAAGGTCCATAATCGTGGTTGTTCCAACTATGAACCTTTCTATGAAGTGTTTGAGGGTCTTGTTTTCCCCTTACTCTATGTATTTCCAGGCAATCAATGTGGTAGGCACTATTTTGCCATTCACAAAAGCTTTAAACATGGCAATTAACATGTCAATAGAGTCCACCGAGTACGGGGACAACATATAATATCAGTCTAAAGTTGATTCGTCCAAGGTGGTAGGTAACAACTTACAAAAAACACTT
Organism: Vigna angularis; assembly: GCF_016808095.1. Classification (NCBI taxonomy): domain Eukaryota; kingdom Viridiplantae; phylum Streptophyta; class Magnoliopsida; order Fabales; family Fabaceae; genus Vigna; species Vigna angularis. The sequence goes on along the minus strand of NC_068976.1, from coordinate 16,522,958 downwards.
TTATCCTGAGTGTGATTACTAACCTGGATCAAATAAGCTTTCAAATCGGAGGTCAGGTTGTTCCATGGTACTTGTAGATATTAATGAGAATCCCCTTTAGGATGTTGGCCCAGGCTACATCTATTGTGAAAAGATGAAAATTCTTAACGTTAGGTGGGCATTTAAAGTTGATCTTATCTTATAAATTTTGAGCGTGTACCTAGGAAGTCTGACATTTTTCCTGATTTACCCGCCAATTAGGATGTCCAGTAGAATTTTGAGACTTCCCTAACTCCCCATCCTGGCAAGGGTTGTGATGCCTTTGTTTATCGTTATTTCGCTTTGATTAGTAGGATCGACTGGAAGTCTCTCCAATTTTGTATCAGGTTTACTTACTTTGATCTCTTTGAGGATATGTGTCAAGTTGACTGAGCACGACTCTCACGAGAATCCCACTAAGATGGCGGACTACATGAGCCTTCCTCTTAAAGGTTTTCCTTATGTGTAAAGGTCCAACCTTTTTCGCAATGCCCTCATTGTGGGACCTCCCTACTTATCAACGAGTGTCGATAAAAGGGTCCTTTATCAAGGACATTGAGGGGACTTCCCGTTTTCTAGGCTGATTAGCTTCTAGTTCAAAGCTTAGAAGTCCACCTGATGTTGAGCGTGTAAGGCTTCAAGCTCAGAGTCATAGCATTTGTGTTGCTCCTTATTTTGCTAGATTAGTGCCTACATTTGATTTTGAAGGGCTAGCACTGGGTTAGGCTCCATGTCGTGAGATAATTGGGCTTAGCTATGGGTGGTGACCATAAAAAAGCGAGGTCGGGACAAAGTTTTATTAGGGCCTACGATGGATACCAAATGTTCTTATCGGGATCTTAAGCGTTGTATATATGATAATTAATGAAATAATATCAATAATGTGACACCTTACCTGATTCACGATGGACGTCAATGTTAGGATCTTAAGTCTACCAAGTAATATCGTTAGAGTTAATCACCTGTCATTTGATTGTCCACTTTGAAACATGTGCTCTATCACGATTTTGTCATTAAAAGACGTCTCAAAGGATGAAAGGAGTATGTAAATTATCTTTGGCCTCGACTCCTAAACGATGTGAGACTATTAGACATGGTAGGAACATAAGATCCTAGTCAAGGTATAAGAGAAATGATTGTTCATCCCCAATAGATAGCATAAGAGACTGATGGTTTGTGTTAGAACCTTGTTATTGTGGAAATTGTTGGATGTGGTAGGAACATAAGTTTTCTTGAATTGAAATATAAGGGGAATGATTGTTCATCTCCAGTGGAGGACTAAGAGACCGATGATTTGTCTTAGAACCTCGTTATCAACACCACATTGAACGTTAATGTTTCAATCTCAAGTATGTCAAGTGATATAGTTAAAATCAATTACTCCTCATTCGAGATATTGTCAATTTTAAAGTTTATACTCTGTCACAATTTTGTCATTAAAAGATATTTCCAAAAATGGAATGAAGACAATATTTAAAGTGTCTTTAGTCTCAATGCCTAAATGATGTCAGAGAATTAAATGCCATAAAAACATATTTTAATTTGATAAGGACTGAAAATAAATTACTTACTAAAAAGCAAGGATATTTTACAAGTGCAGGAAATAAAATACAGGTCACCTCATTAAATTACGGAGGATTCCTGACAACGAACAAGCCATGCTTTACAAGTCAGTCCAGGGGAAAGCCAACAACTGGCGGCAATGTTGGCAATACCTTCATAATTCAAATGCATAAAAAAACAATGTAAAATGATTAAAAAGGGATCGTGATTAATATACAGAACCCAAAATCAAAGATTTGGGTTATTTACATGCCGTCAGTGGATCTTTAAATACATAAGTTATTCTTGAATTTTCTATAATTAAATCATGCTTTGCATTTTCACACTCAATGACATAAGATAAGCGACTAACAACTTCGCAGCCAAAAGTGTCCATGAAGAAAAATATTACAGCAGATGTCACCCTTAATTTCAGAATGAAATTTTCAACAACCCGGGACACCATGTTTTCACTATGTATTAGAATCTGAATAAATTCAATGTCAAAATGCGATTATTATTCTAAGGAAACAATGCATAGTCATCATACAGACATGTTGCTGATAAAAGATGGGCCAATCGATTAACTTGGATCAGAATACCCAATAAAAGTTCAGACATAGCTGCCACACCGTACATCCCAGCTTACACATAACTAACACCAGAAAAGACAGAACTGAGTTTAGAGAAAATGTTACGATTAAAGGTTAAGATTCACAGTTTAAGCTATTACTTAGCCCCTGACAATCTTACAAGGTGGAAGGGTAGGAAAAGTAAGCTACAGAGCCTCCTTCAACAGTTTTTCGGTCAGACTTTTTGGGAGTCCCATCACACTGTCGGTTGTTCCCACCTGCAAATATACAATCATTTAGGATTCATTTACGGTCGATAGGAACTAGAAAGTAAAATGCCAGCAATCGTGTCCCAACAGGAAATCAGCTAGCCACATCACCAGCATTAGACTTCCGCATGCCATCAGTAGTAGTATACATATACCAATTAACTTAAACTGCTAATTTAGGTAAACATAGAAGTTTTCACCAAGATTTGAGGATAATCAGCATGCAAATTCATTCGTGCAGTCAATCCCAGCTAGTGGGGAACCCATTGGTCGTTGTCATTGTTGTAGTTTTGCTTTAGTTTGAGCAGTAAGGAAATTCTAAACAAAACTAGATATGGTCTACAGATTTCTAAATCGGTTTTCTAGCTTTTGGTCAAGTCCAAACACAAATCTCTAACCAGCGAACATAAGTGAATTACAGATTCTCTTTTCGTGACAATAAATGAATAGTTCTAAGTGGTGAACATTGAATAATGGAATGCTGCCACTTCATACTGAAGAACAGCTAAACGTAACTAATAGACCAGACCAGATATACGATGGCAATATCTATAAACTAAACTAGACAGGGACATGAGTCTGACTTGTCCTTGTCCTTGTCCCCCAAGACCAACCCAGCATGTCCACCAATCTATAGCTATTATTAAGATGCACTGATATTCCTAAGTATGAAAGAGGAGTCAACCAACCACTTCTTTGACAAATGGCAGTATTGAAGGATGCTCTATTATCAGCCCACCAGCAACATTGAGAGTAATTCCCTCGTCAACCTAAACACAAAGAATAAGGATTAAAGGCAGATTAGCTACTCAGCAACAGAAGATAGCTCCGCACTGAAGCACTGTCTGTATAAGAAACATCCACAAAAAAAACAAATTGCAAGAAACAATGCATACCAGCTTCTCAATGATTTCATCAGGTATTTCATTGAAATATATCTGTAAAACATCACAAGACAAAATCATTTTACACAATAAACAGTAGAGAATGCACACTCATGTGACCATGAACATCACTGTGCCAAGAAACAAAAAAATGAAGGTTCAGGTCCAAGTTTGAAAAAAACAGGTTCCTCACTGGTATTGATAAAATGTCAGAATAATCAAGAATAATAAAACAAGTTTTGAAAGTGTCATGGAAAAAAATCAGCAGGAAGCATATCTTATAAGGTAGTACTTCTTTCACATGGTATCAATTGGATAGTCATCTGGCATACAGCAATACTTGAAAATTGTTGATAATTGATATTGTACTCTTGTCACTCAGGCTTCATAAACTAGTTGTCAATTTTTTGCACCAATTAAGAAACTGACTCAACTCATAATCCTTCTAAGGTTTTAGCAATGGACTACCAACTAATGCCATCCTTCCATGCTTCACTACTAATGACTTGTCATGGTAGCCAATCCTTAGCAAGTTTTATCCCCCAAAAAATGAAAAAAGTGTAGTGCAAAGCTCATCTTAGATTAAATTAATGTAATGTAGGTAATACAAGGCAAATGTGCATCCTAACCAAGAATCATTCAGAGCTAGTTATTTGGAAATGGATATTTTAAATACAAATAAAAGGTTAGAACCACTTTTGATTTTTGATGTCACTGTTTTACTGGAAAATGGGGGAAACTTTTTACCTAATAATTAGCATAGTTGAGAGTAAAGATCATGAAGTAAGAATTCCCTGATTGTTTTTTGGACATTTATAGGTATCACATTCGATTTTGGACTTTGGTCAGACAAAACAGGAGACCGACTAAAATAATAATCATCAAGAAAACCAAAGGTAGGGAAGAAATATACCTCCACACGATCTGAATCTCCTTTTCTAAATCCTGTTTTGAGGTTAGTAACTAGTACAGATCCCACAGTTGCAGCATGCCTTCCAGAATAATCTAAAATTGTACAAAAGTCCAGTAAATATGAATATATAGGTGTTTAGAAGTTCATAATCACATGAGAGGTGAGAGAGAAAACTATTTATTAGTTGAAAGATGGTAGGACTATAACATTAAGCAGACCTTTCAAGAATTGTCGAGCTTCTTCTTTGCTTGTTGGCTTTTCCCTAATCACACCTTCGTACACCACCACCTCCAAATCACATTTGACAATGAATGTAAGACAAAAGCAAACTTTCACTCAGAAGAAAAGAAACTTGACAGTTTCTGCTACAAACTAGTCTAGTCACCGTAAGGCCATTTATTTCAGGTAACAAGCACAAACTTGCCAATTTGAGCATTAGAGAGAATGGAACTCATTTAGGCTTTCTTACAAGGAATCAAATTGTTTGGACAGGACATATTTTAGAGTTTTAATAAACATTAAACACTAGTCTAGAACAGTCCATGAACCAAAAAGAAAAGCTTTACTATTAACATTCACATGAAGCATGGGAGAGGAGGAAATTGTTTGGAAAGAAGCACACATAGCCTTACTGAATTTTTATGGAATTCACCTTCAATCTTTTTTCTTAATCATGTTTCTTATGCATGGCGATATTTTGAAGATTTACAATAGTAAACTAGAAACGAAATATTCAGAAGAATATGATGTATACTTGGTCAGAGGTAATTAATAGTGTTGGCTCCGCATCCTTTAAGTAGTCATCAACAGGGAGCCTTTGCAAGATGGCTTCTGCCTAAGGAAAAGATTGAGAGCAACTAATATAAGGGCCAGAGTGTCAGCTGCACAACTATAACAGAACAGTTCACTAATAATTACATGACCTAACCAGGCAACAACTTCAAACAGAGGATGACAAACTGAAACCATGTTATCACTTTTTTGAAAAAATAGGAACCACTGACATGATTGTCAAAACTATGAGCCACATGATACCCAACAAATTACTCCTATTACGTATTGTTCACACTTTATTTTATAAGAAGAGGAGTAGACAATAATACAAACACATCTTACACAAAAGTAGAAGCACATGGAATCAGAACCCAAATATTAACAATATAGAGCATAAAACCTCCACTTTTGTATTCAATTTTAACATTCCAATATTTGTTAAAATGTTAGAAAGATAGTTGCTCAATGATACTATCAAGAGTTTGGTAGTTCCCTCAAATAGTCAGATAAGAACTGAAAACAAGGAAGAAGATAAAAACTGAAGGTTCTATGGCAATTTCACTATGACAGCATTCAGCCTGGACTTAAGAAATGGGCAAGTTTTGTATTTTGTGATTTCTTCCTAAGAATGATCAAAGAAGCCGGATCTGTAATCTACAAACTGGAGTACACTTCATCCTTAACAAACTGTATATCCTCAATAAATGGCCCAGGTGACAGAGAATCGAATAACAACCAACACTTAGCTAAGGGGAACGCAACATACTGTGTCTGCTGCAATTAAAATAGTTGGTTCAACAACCCTCTCTTGATTACTGGTAGATTGCAGTTTGGATATAATGGCATTGGCCTGATACATATAATTCGCATTCATTAAAACACAGTCTTCCACAAAGAAAAGGCACCAAGACAATTCACAACAGAAAGCAGTTATTGGATATCTTTCTAAGGTGTCTCTACACTCAAGAAAAAATACAGCTCAATAGTAAACCACCATCTCGGAGTTTGTGCGACAAAAAAGTAATATTACAAAACCTATTGATGACATACAGGCTTAACAAATACTATTAACACAACAATAATTTAACATTTCAACATCATAAGAAAGCGATATAGCAAGTCAAAAAATAAAACGTAACAGTACATTAATACTAAATAAGATCAAATTACAAAATTTACCACATTATGTATAAATAAATGAAAACATAAGTTATTAAAGTGAAAACTCCTTAAAAATGAGCTAATTCAAATCATTTAAGTCATAGTAAAACACTGCCATTATAGGGTTAATTAATAGGAACAAAAATTACAGTTAATTTAAAAATTGTTGACTCGCTTCTTAGGTGAAGTACACATGAATTTACTTGAGTTTACCGGAATCTACAAAAAGTGTTTAGTACAGAATTAACTCATTTTATCTAACTAAAATCATAAAAGTTTAAGATTTAAATTGAGAGCACAAAAAATAGAACACAAGCACAATCCAATCCCACACAGACCTTGGCTTCGGCCAGAGCCATAACCAACTCTTCTGGAGTTTCCTTTCGGATGCTCTTCTCATCAATATCCGCAGTCTACACGAAACAGACACCGAAGATTAGAGCTAAACCTGAAAGCACGATGAAACAAACATGAACGAACCATTAATGTGAATTGGTATCCCATTTCGGATAATATCTTGCGGCGTGCGACGGAAGACGAACCCAATATAATCTGCAATTAACCATTAGCGCGAGTTAATCAACAAGGAGAACGACTGATTACTGAAGAAACAAATGTAAGTGGAGAAAATTGAAGTGAAACCCTAGGTCGAACGCAAAGAGTACCTTGTAGGAAGAAGTGGAAGCTTCCATCGCAACCTCTCCGATGGAATCAAATGGATGGCGGGAAATTATGCAAAACGGATTAGAACTACTCAAACACGCTAACCAAATTCAAATTCTGTTTGGAATTTCGGAAATGCAAATTACAACTTTTTTTCCCTGCGCTCGTTTCTTTTTTCTAGTATGTAAGTGCTTTCTTTATAGTAATTTATAATAAAGCTTAATTAAGTTTCGTTTTTAATTGACTTCTAAAAAAAATATTCATTACTTTAAATTTTTATATTTTTAATTAAATTTTTACTATTTGTTCTTTTGGTAATTGAATTATTATATTCCATCTTTTTGGTAATTTTTTGATTAAATTATTATTCATTTTTGGTAATTATTTATTTTTTACTATTCGCCAATCTTGGACACAATGTTTTGATATTCCCTTTACTTTGCTTTCTCTCAATGTTTCGGTAAATGTTCACATTAAGAAAAGTAAGATAACAATGTAAGAATTTTGTTTCCTTTATCAAAGGAAACATGTGTTATCAAAATCTAAATATTATTATGCTTTGTTTAGGGTTGGTGGCTGAAGATCAATCGTCCCTTCTTTGTCTGAAGGTTATGTTAAGATGTAATTAATATGTAATTTATTTTTTTATTCTAACATTTAATTTATAATTTTTTAAAAAAAAATTAATTAAAGTTGATCTAATCATGGCACAAACATAAATAATTATATTTTTTAATCGGTTTTAGAGTTTATCTATTTTACTATTGTTAAGATGATTCAATCTAATGAATTATTCTTCCGTTTGTCAGATACACCTGAGTTATGTTATCGTTCTACTCAAACAGTTCGGTTTAATAAGTTATCATTATGGTTTGAATTTAAAGACTTATAGTATTGATCTTTGATTGGTTGTCTAAACTCGTGATTTGTCACTAACTTAATTGTTGATCGTTTGATTCGTAATTGATATATGATTATACAATATAATAATAATTTTACATATTATGATAAATTTTAAATAAACTATATTGACACCAAAGTACATTATCTATGATTCATTTATTATCAATCTTCAGATATTTAGTTGGTAAAACTTAATATTATTTCAAATATATATACATATATTTGTTCAACATGAAAACAAAAATTAATGATAATCACATTTTTTTATACTTAAACGGAAAATCAAGATGATTGCATTTTACCTCATATTCTTTTAAAATTTAATTACTCTAAACATTTTTAAACTAAAAAAGAAAGATAAAATTTTACATGACTAAAGTTTTGAATTGTCTGTATATTACATTATAGAAAAATACGTAATGTATATTTCACTGTATAAATGGAGTATATTTAAAAGGGAATGTTCACTGTAACATCCCAAAATATATAGTATAAGCTATATTAAAGAGAAGTTATGTGCATGATAAAGTATTACAATTATTCATCTAAAATATAAAGTGTTACCTTTACAGTCATCCAAAAACAACTATAAATTTAAAATTTTATATACATACTATAGATACTCCAAAACTATACACAAGCGTCTACTATACCAACTACTCTGCAGCATCACCTCCATCCAATGCCTGCTCCAGAGACACCTCTTCTTCCGCTGCTCACACCTAAAGGATGATCATTGCAGAAGAAGAACACCAGAACATACAAAATACAAGCACACAACAGAGTAAGCTAGTTTATACCAAGATTAATCATACACTAATTTAATTAACTTCATACAATCATATTATTCATTCACATCACACAAACTCTTCACACATAACACCACACTAACTTTGACTATCCAGACTTAGAATGATTGCCGAGCTATGGCGGGTCGTGCACTCGTGGTGGCTTCTACTGCTTTGCAAAGCCATTGTCAATGGATTTCACCCTACCACACTCACGAGATTAGTCCGTTATCACTCACCTTGGGCCATACTGGAAGCACCCAAGACTAGGACCTCCTGCTACTCCTCACGACATGGATCAATCCTCTGTACTTGAGAATGAAAGACCATTGGAGTTTCAGGATAACCCCTAAGACTAAGTTCCTGCATTCATTCTAAACTTACTTGAATCTCAACAAGAGATTACACTTTGAATCACAACATAGGGCACCACCATGTATCCTCTCCTTGAGGATCATGGAATTACGTCCATTGACCATACTTTGAACTTTGCACTTTGAAATCACCAACTTACATCACTAACCAATGATATCACATAATACAACTCCAACATACTTCATATAGCACTAAATGTTTCATGTAAAACAACTTAAGATCAAAAGAAAAGTGAAATAGAACTGAACCCCTCGCACAACGCACACATATTCGCATAGCGAAACTAGAGGCTTCTCGCACAGCGACACAGCTCGTTGTGTGAATCCTCAGACAGAGACCCAACCCTCTAAACCATTTGCATAGCGGTTAGACTCGCTATGTGAATAAACCGCGACTTGAATCAGACCCCAGACCCCTCGCATAGCGTCCCAGCTCGTTATGCTAGAACCTCATACAGTGGCTCATGCTTCTTAAGCACTCGCAGAGCGAAGCCCATTCGTTGTTCGAATAAAAAGAATAATTGTTTCAGACCCCAACCAGTCGCATAGCGACCTGATTCGCTATGCGAATCATCAAACAGAGAGCAACCCTCTCAATTCATTCGCACAACGCACCCATTCGCTGTGCGAATGCCTTGGCAGAAAGCATCTCGCCAAGGTGACTCGCTATGCGAATCCATTCGCACAGCGAGTCTGCATAATCTGCAGAAGGAAATTCTGCAGAACGAAATTCTGCAGAATTATGCAACTCAAACACAACTTACCAATTCCAAACATTATTCCCAACTTCTAACACCCCTAGATTGTTGTGCATACTTAATTAGACCTGACTAAGTGATTCTAAACCTTCCTAACATCAATCTAAAGTGTTTATACACCAATTCCTACTCTAAAACATCAATTTCATCAACCTAGAGACTCAAATTCCAATTTACCACTTTGAACTTGTTTTTGACCATTTTGATGACTCAAACAAGTCACATATGACTTATCTAGACTGCCCAAACAGACCCTATCAGCACTTGACCTTTAATACTCAAATTCACTACCTCACTTCCTCCAAAATGACTTTAAACAAGCATAATTCACCTCACTTCCTACCTCATCACTACCACAACAAATTACTCACATCAAATACCTTCAACATGCACAATCACAATATTTAAATTCATCCAAACCAGTTCATAATTATCACACTGCAGTTTCACAGGTCAACCCTTTCAATACATTCAATTCACCTTACCCTAAAAACTCAAATTTGTGACTTAATCAGTAAAATACCACCACATTCAACATATATACAGATCATCCAATAAATTAAAACAGTAGCTAGCTCCCCTTACCTAAGAGAGAAACAGCCCAGCTCACAGAAATCACCGACAATGCCTTGCAACGCAAGGAAACTCAATAGAAATCTACAACTCACCAATTGGTGATATAAAACAGCTCTTAGAACCGAAATTGAGCTAGAAATGGAAGGAAGAACTGATAACCACATGCAAGACAGAAACGTTGCATGCTCACAGTCCAAGAATACACAGATAAAAGGAGAAATGACTTACCAGCTGAGAAACACGAAATTGATCGGTCAAGATCGAAGCCCTCTACACCATGGACATTTGGGCACCTCCTGATCGTCAATAAAACAACTCAGTAGTGAGAGATGGTAGAGAAAAGTCAGAGAACTCTGAGGAATAGTGTTATAGAGAGATGAAGTGTTCTTAGAATAATGAGATGTGTTAATAAAAATTCTATTTATATTATAAGATTATTTTAAAGTAAAATAATCTGTCTCATTATTTTAATACATCTATCTGCTCTAATACTTTATTTTCTAGGTCCTTACATTCACGACCTTCTAGAAATATTTCTCCAACTCATGAACATCAAATTTATATATTTTTGAAATCTTAATATCTTTTAATATAGTACTAAATACTAAAATTAATAATACACTTAATATTTTTGAAATCTTAATATTTAATGTAATTGCATTTAATACACTACTAAATACTAAAATTAATAATTTCATTAATATATATTAAAAAATTAAAAATAAATAGTTTAAATGAACAGGGCACTTGGAGAGTTTAAAATGTAGTTATACATATATACATGAATAACCTTTTGCAAAAGTAGTCAACTTTTATAAATTCTTTCTTATATTTTTTTTATCATATCACATATACTTATAATATTTATATTCTTTTTCACATATATATTATATGTGATTTACCATTTGAGATGTTGATACTGATTTGAGTATTATTGTTTGGACACCTAACAAATTTTTATACATATTTTATTCTTTAATTTATTTTTTTTATAAATACAAAATTTTAATAACCAAAATACTCTTAAAAATAGATTGTTAAATGGTGCATATATACAGTGTAAAAAGGCATACTGATTTTTCATTGATTTACACTAAAATGTCAGAGTGCTTAAAGTTGTGAGAGTAATGATAGTGCAGAATGTAAGGTGCACTGTTCTTGCATCAGCATTTCGAAAGTAGCGTATTTTTTGACTTAGACAACCTTTTCATGTGGTTCCAAACCTTCCTGACACTAACGATGAATCCAAGTTATGGTCGGTGGATAGAGTTAGAAACTTGCATGTACTACCATTTTTTAATAAGCACTTTCTTCTTTCTCTTAAACTCATCTTTAAGCACTTTTTCATCTCAGTTTTGAAGGTCGTTTCCATCATTTATCTTCACCCAAAACAGAAATCAAAAAGAACTTCACACAAACCACTGCTCCATATCAATATATATGATTTACCTTCAAAAGGTTAACTTGATAGCTTTTACATTTAAAGGCACAGATACATGACATTTGTAGAAAAAAAATATACTAAAAAGTTTCACCTAGCTTGATTGGTTGGTAATAAGCTAATATGTCTCTTTCTTACACTTCACCTGAGGCTTAGGACTTTCATCCTGCATGGCAATGAAAACACAGAATTAGACTCAACCCAAATTAGTTAACAAAGAAAATTTTTCTGTATTGGAAAATGTTCTGCAGAAAAGTCAGTCTCATATCTCGTACGATTTTAAATCAAGTATAAGTGTAGTTTATAAACTAATTTAGAGTTAAAACAAGTTCATAGTATATAAATAGATACAGACCTTATCTTATGGACCCAGTAAGATTAAACTAGGCTTAAAGGTTCAGTAAGATTAAAACAGGCTTAAAGATTCACTTTTTTTAACAATTTCTGTTAAAAATAATGTCTTGATTGCTTGAAAGTAAAGATATTTATAAATCTGTCAGTGATTTCTACTCCTATGTGAGAGTTTTAGGTGGTGTGAAACAAGGTAACCAAACATCAATGGTGAAGCAGAAAAAGTCTAACTGTGCATGACTCATTCTGCAGCATAGCTGAAGCAAAATTTATATGCAAGAGGTTGATAAGGTTTGATTTTAACCTTTGTTCTTCATTCATGTAACTGTAACCTCTGATGCTGCCTGCTTCTGTTGCAGCAACTTTTCTGTAATTGGGCAAGGGCACACGACCTTCTTCAATCTGCTTCAAATCATCAACAAGCATCTCATAGTGCCTTTTCACTTCTTCCACTGTTTTTCCTCCCACTGCCCTGGCCAAGTTCTGCCACCGATCTGGGGTGTCCTTGTCGTAGATGGCCAAAGCATTCTCAAACTTCTTGTTCTGCTTTGTTGTCCAAACTGAGCTTGAGGCCATTGTCACAAGTGTAGCAATAGAAATGATAACAATAATAATCAAAAGATAAATAATGGTAATGAAAGTTCAATGGTGTTATGGCTAAGCTACGAGGATGAGGAAACTGTCATTGGTGATACCCTTTATATACTGGTGGATGATGGATGGCCTTGGGAGAAAGTGTGTGAGTTGTGGGTTGTGTACTTTATGCTAGCTGTTGCTTTCTACCAACTAATATTTTCAAAATTTTCACTTGAACATGCTAATCTCAGTTAATTCCTTTCATTTTTATATGCATGAAAAAGTCTTCAATGCATGAAAAGGTGTTTACTTTAGTGATTTCTATGTCTGTTTAAGGAATAATCTTCAAGTAGTCTGCAGAAACCAGAAATACCCTTTGATTTATTAACTTAATGGTAAGACAAGTTGTGAAAAATCAGACCACATTTTGGGTAACTTACACCAGTTTAAGAAATCTAGCATTTAAAAAGTCTCTAAGAAATAGTACTCTTACTGAATTTCAGTAACCAATAAAGTTATTGCATACAGTAAGTTTCACTATTTCTTCTAATTATTTTTCACATGCATACTTGGCATTTGTTGGAAGTTAGAGGCATTTGGACTGTACACAGAATTCTAGTAATAATAAACTAAAATTGCCATCACCCCTAATCTACCATACCAAGTGTCTTTGAAATTGAAATAAGAAAAGTTTGAAATCTGTCACAGCATGCAAAATCAATTTTTACCTACACTAATTTCCTTCAAAAATCACTTTTGCTAATAGTTAAAAGCTTGTTTCTTTGTAAATCTCTCATGGTTTGAAAATTACCAAGTGAAAGAAAAAAATGACCTCATCTCTGTTTCTAGTTGATACGAGACTTCCAATCTGATGACACTTTTATATGATAATTTTATCTGTAGTAGTGAGACTTGTAATAATATATAAAATGAAAAATCAGTATATTTGTTTTTTTTTAAGTTGTTCTTATCATGAGATTTCTATTGTCTCTTGTGCTGTATTGAAATGGTACTGTTACAGAGGACAAGATGGGTCCATTAAACGTTCACGGGCGCAGGTATCATGCAGCAGTGTAGAAAATTTCATGCCAAGATCTTCTGTGTATGGATCAGACAGCAAAAACACAAAAGCACCTTTTTACATTTGGATGTTTTCAAATTTCTCTTTCAGTGTTTGTGGTTATGCCACAAAAGTGGCTTCCATTCATACAAGTCCTCACTCCCCAACAATCTTCCATGAAAATCTCAGGCTTTTGTTCAATAAATTATTTGTTTGTTCTGAACTATCACTGAGTAGTTCTACCAGTTTCTACATGACAGAGTAATTAAATATCATTAATTACTTTGTTTTAAATTTAGAAACTTAAAAACATGTCACTTAGAGATGAATCAAGATTACACAACTGGTGATGATCAAGGACTAGTAACATTTTTTGGCTTAGCTGTCTACCATTCTAGCAAATGTTAATTAGTCCATTCCAGTCATCATGGTTTTTGACATTGTACACATCTGAATATATATATATATATATATATATATATATATATATATATATATATATATATATATATATATATATATATATATATATATATATATATATATCAGCAGTTTGTTCAGAGATATGGTGAAGATGAAAAAAAACATGGCTAGCTGTATTTATCTTGTTGTCGAGTTGAATCTTACCTTACGAAAAGGAAAAAAGCTATGTGCTGCAAAGTGTACCTCAAAGATTGAGCTTAAGGCACTTTCCATCTGTTTCACATTTACATAAGGTGTGTTTGATTTATGGTTGACAAATAAAGACAATTTTTCATGGAAAAACATTGTTTTTTCCTTTACTTTATCTTGAAGCTTGGTTTGGAGGACATGGATCAACTCTAGCCAATTGCACCTTATCTCATGTCTCTTTCTCTTCAAAATTTTAGTTTTTACACAATTCTATCTAGAAATTCTCTTCAAAATTTTAGTTTTTACACAATTATATCTAGAAACTAATGGGTCTTTCAAGGAGATTAAGATAATAAGTTTAAGCTAATCACAAGTACCTTGTACCAACTCACATACTCTACTCACCAAGATGAACATTTTGCTCTAATGCTAGTGATAGATCTTTTGATAATACAATATCAAATGAAACATGAGTTCAATTCACGTAAGAAATTGAAATCACTTCCAATCCATAATTTTAAAAACAATGAGTTAATGTAAGATTTAGACTCTCGCTTCAATTTCCAAATAAAAACTAGTTCATGAAACAAGGATTATGCGAAAAAGGCTAATTCATGTAATAAGGGATAATCGTATTAACTTATGTTACTATACTCACAATGTAAAAAATACATTCTTTCATGTAGACAAAATGGTTGTAAGCTTTATAATATACAATTTAATCCATTTCAAAACTTAGTTTTTGATGAAAATCTTATATTGATTAGAAATAACGATGAAAGTCTTATAAGACTGGTTTAGTTTCATAGTAAAAACAAACAGTCTATGTAAGATAAATCAAACATGTTATCATGAAACAAAAACTTAGTTCATACAGAACCAATAAAAAGTTGTGACAAGTGTGTATGGTTAAATTGAAATCTAGTTTGGAGTGTTTAAACCATAGTTGGTATGCAAACTGTTAACTAACTAGACATTCAGTGAATTAGATGGAATGAATGTGACAGGAACAGAAAGTTATGTGTGAGGAAGAACAGAATCTTTATATCTTTAGACTCGTGCTACTTTGTCTAAGCCTACATTATGCATGGAATATATAACTAGGGTTGTCAATTGGTGAGTGAATTTAATCCATGGAGGCACCAACAGTGATCATTGGAGACTAAACAAATTGATTTTCTGAAGACAAAAATCAAGGTGGAAGTGATGCGATGCTGATACATTTGGAATCCTTATCATCCACGTATATCCCAAGCTCTATTTATCTCTCAAAAGAGTATCCAGTTTCTACTTCACAAGCTTTATACAACTTGGAATTGGGACCACACCACTCATTTGTAACCGCAGATTTGGAGATCCATGTTCTGGTTCCAAACTCTTGATGCTTTGTCTCACACTAGTCAAAGAGAATTGCTCTCAAAAATTATTCCAAAATTGTTATTTCAACCTCTGATTGACACTGTATAGACTCACACTTAGAATTCTAAGAATCTCCTCCGTCAAGGTGAGTCTCTTCTGCATTGATACACTTCACCTCTAACATAAGCATTTTGAACCATGAATACCCTTTCTCGTCTGAGCCTAACCTAGAAGGGATTAACGAGTCTTCACATCAGATTTTCACGCTTTTTCTTACATAAATCTTAGCCTAACCACATAAGGAATACTCAGAATTTTCACTTCACACTTTTTCTTACATATACAAGACCAATACAATCTAAGTCTAACCACGTAAAGAATGCCAAAAACCTTAAGGCAATGACCTAACCATATAAGAAATTGATATCACTCTCTATCCAAAATGTTAAGATAATAGATTAATAGATCTTCACCTTATACAATATTCTACTTTTTCATCTTTATCTAATATGAAACTTAGACTCACTTTGAAATTCTATCAACCATAACTTTCAATGACTTTTTTTTACCTGGGCATCAAGTTTTAGCATATCATAACTTTTCTGAGGGAATATTTGAATTTTTTTTAAAAGAAGAGACATAAAGTCACATACCCAAAAGAAAAAATTCTGATGCAGAAATTCGTATAAATTTTCTGGAGCAAGAAGGAATGAAGATTAGTTTAATATTTGCTTTGGTTTTGCTGAAAAACATGACAGTGTGGTTATGTCATGAACGAATTAATTCGCATTCCTTCACAATTTTTTCGTACTCTTTAATATAACATTAGTGTTTATAAATGAATGAGATTAATATATATTTCAATGATCCTAAAGAAAGAACACACATACATAATATTATATATTCTGCCAGGTTGTAATAGATAAGTAGAATCTTATATTGTGATAAGAAGTGATAGTTTGATACTACATACTTTAGATTCGAATATAAAGGATTGAATTAAATTTGATAGATGATGAGATATATTCTGGCACCTTCTTGTACTTATTGGATGTCATTTTTGCTATATATTCTCAATAAAAGGCAAGCCATAAATAGAACAAAAGCTTGCTGGAAAATACTTTTATCCTTCTAATTATGTCATATTTCAATCTATTTATACTAACCTTTTGCCCATTCTCCTAAAGTGTGTTAGGAAATTTAAGTTATATTAGAAATATATTCTTTAATTATTAGAATTGCATATTGAGTTGAAATCATGATATAAATTATCATGTGTATTTATTATAATATAAATTAACATTAATTTACAATTAACCTCAAAGGAATCATTTAGAACTATAAATTTATAAAGAAAAAAAAAAGTTCCTAAAATCTAAATCTTAAACTTTAAACCATAAACCACACATATTCAATTATCTTTATCATTAATGGATTTCAAACAAAATTAATCAAATAAAAAAGTTTACTCTAAAACTGTAACTTTTTCTTTTACACTTAAAAAAATAAATATGCCAATACTAGCTGTTATAAACTGAATATTTAATCAACTTTTATAATCAAACTTTTTATATATTAATAACTGCAAAGTGTTTTTCTGAGAAAGAAAACTCATAGCTAAACATTTTAAATTTATTATATTAATTTGTAATTATTGTTATTGTTATACACTGATTTCTTTCTTTTATATTTATCATCTCTTTAAAAAATTAATATATATCAATACTTAAACAAATATTTGGAACTATCGAATCAATTAATAAGATAAAAACATTAAGCTTAACAAAAATTATATCTACTCTACTTTGGTATAAGTAAGTGGATCCAAATGTTAAGACTCACATCTAGTTGGGCTTCCTTGGGCCACACTCAAGATATTTCTTTTACCACCTCTATGTCTTTGTCTTATACTTTGATAGGTGTCGAAAAAGTTCAAATAATTATGAATTGAACAAATTTTAAATTGTATAATTCAAAAAGAAATTTTTAATTCGTAATTTGAATCTAAAAAATGTATTGTAACTGTATAATTTAAAAATATTAATATATTTATAAATTAAAAAATGTATCATGAAAAATGCACACATTAACGTTTCAGTTTTCATATATGATTTTGATAACATAAACTTAATTTATTAAACATAATTTGGTTGTGAAGGATGATATAATAAGCCAGATACTAATAATGTTTATTTGAAAAAAAAAATCTTATTATCCATTTGCTATTTGTACATATATTCGTTTAAAAAATACTTAATGAATATTTTAAAATCTACAAATATTTTAAAACTTGTGTTTGTAAGTACATGCTAATATTTAAAAAATATATTTTTATAAATTTTTAAAATGAATTTTGAATAAAATTATATAAAATATAATATAATATAAATTAAATATTAATTTAATAAAATATAAATTAATTTTAATTTTAATTAAATTTACTTAATAAAATATAAATTAAATTTTTATTATAATTGAGAAGTATTGGTATGTCAGCCCTTGTGAATTGTCAAAGGGGTTGTTAGAATATTGGAAGCCACATGAAGGGGATATTAAAATTTAAAAGTTTATGATTAATATTTAAATAGGACGAAGAAGATATTGTGAAAGTGGAAACCAATAATTTATACGTAGATTATCGATAAGAAGAACACGAACACACGTGTATGTAAGGCCAAACTAAGATGGCATTGCAATGAATGAGATTTTTGCAAAACCACTCATCAACAATGAAGACACAAAAGTGCCTTTCAAGACCTAAATAATTGAACCATGACAAATCATCAATTAATAATTCATTCCTACTTTTTTATTCCGTGTCAACTATTCATTACCATTTGCTCTGATTCATATTATAAACAGTTGTCTATATTAATTAAGTTCTAAATTTCTTATAAATTTAAATATTTTCAATTAAACCTTTTAGTATAATGAGTAGCCAATTTTTTATACTTTTTAATTAAATTTATGTGGTTTATTTTTTTTTTCATTAAATGACTGTCGTGATTATTTTATTGTATTGTTATCTTATTTGTTTTTTTTATATATTAAAAAAATATGAAGTTTTGCCGTTAATATAAGATGATATTTTGGTTTATGTAAGTGATATAAATTTTTATTGTATTTATTCAAAACGTGTTGGATAATAAGAATGATATTGTCGAGGGTAGAGTCAAAGATAATTTGTTGATCGTTAATTGATATTATAGAAGTCATTGAAACACATAATGACTTTGTTATCTAATATGTTTCAATAAGAATAAAAATTACTCATTTTATATTAAATTCTATATTCTTTTATATTAATAACACAATTTTTAATCCGTAAAAACAAATAAACTAAACAAGTGACGGATAAAATAAAACGTTATAAAATTAATAAAATAAAACATATTTATCTCAAATTATAAATACATTATTAATATATTATAAAAATAATTATATTAATAAATATATTTAAAACAACTACAAATAACTATTAGACGATTAAGAAAAAAACAACGGTTACATCACCATCTTTTACCAAAAATGTTTCAACAATTATCTATTATTTGTTCATACTAATAAGACGATTATTGCAAAAGAAACAAGATAAACATAAGAAAACACCAAAGAAACAACTAAATAAGTTAATGTGCAGAAGAGTTTTCATAAACAATTAAATCATTTAGATACACAGAGAAGGATAAGCTAGCTGAAAATATAAATAGTACAAAAACATCTAATAGCATGTTAAATTTCATCATACAACAATCATACATGTAACCAGAATCTTCTAGACTCCATTTATCCATGTATGTTCCATTGAGTCAGACTAATGAAGTCATACACTTATGGTGACAAAATATTATTCTGCCGAGTTGACATACACAAGGTTAGTCCACGTCACGGTCATAACAACCATGTGGATTGTCCTTATGACAGACAATACTCTCACTACCTAATCAGTTCCTCTACATGAATATGAATGATTAGTAGAGTTTAGGATGATTACAATAATTGGAACACACACATATATATTCATAAATCTATCAACAATCATTTTTAACATTCAGAATATCATTCATTAAACTTATCACAATAGAACATATAAGAAAAAGATTCAGATTTTATAACTTTGTTCAATGAGAATATCTACTTGTCCAGTGAGCAGTGCCTGAAAGTTTACTCGTCCGACAACTAGATAGCTTGCCAAGCGAGATTATAATTTGAGCTCTTAGACTTAAATTCTGCCAATAGTCGCTTAACGAGACTTGTCTCTCCCAGTCATTGCCAAGTCAGTGATCTCTCTGACTCTAGTTTCGTTTAACAAGTATACTCAACGACAACTAAGTCAATAACTATTTGATTTTGACTTTGCCTAACGTTTATATTCTTGCTTAATGACAACCAAGTCAATAGTTTTTCGACTTCTGTTTCACCTAGCAAGTCTGCATAATTCTGCAAAATATAATTTTGTAAATTTTTACCATTTCAACTCTGTCAAACATTCCAACAACTATTAGTAGTGCCAAAACATAACAAATTTCAATTTACATTCACTAATTCAAACAACATCATTTGCAATGTCAATCAAACAACATTCTTAATTTCATCATGTAATTTAGGTAAGCCACTTTTAAAACAATTTTAAATCACAAGTTATCTATTAGTTAAAACAATTTTATTAGTTTATGTTATATGATGAAAGGATGAACTTTTTATAAAGAATTTCAAATCTCATCAAACTCACAAGATGTCTTATCTATACATAGAAGTAACACAAAAACAATCAGAGCATACTCTTATGATCACTAATCAACAAAAACTCGTATAAATGACTAAAAACACGTATGTAGATGAAAGAAGATTCACCTGAAGAAACTCAACTTATACAAATGAAGAAATTAATTAGTCCAAATTAAAAAATAATTTATAAAAAAATAGTATGTTTTAAAATAATGAATCTCGTTCATGATAAAACTATTTATATTAAAATTAACAAATTTTATTATTTTCAAACCATTATTATTTTTAAAATGTCATTCATTCTTTATGTCTTTACAACAATCTCTCACTAAGTTAATGAAAAAAATAAACGATAAAACTCAATTAAAATACTTAATAATATTTTTAATAAAAACTTAATTAAAATTAAAAAAATATCAAAAGTTTAAAAATTTAAATGTTCCTGTTTTTTATAAAAATAAATTACAATTTTCAATCAATACCAAATATTATTACAAGTAACGGTACTTATCATATGACAAAAAGTTAAATGAACAATATTCAATTCAATCATGATGTTTAAATTATTCTATTATTAAGTAAAAAAAATTCAAATCGTGGTTATATATTGTAGCTATTTACACTTTTAATTTTAATCCATCTTAGTTATACTTAATGATTACAAATCTACCTAGTTTTAAAGTATATCCTAGATATTGAATTTATGTGTAGAAATAACTATTTTTGAATTTTATAAAAAAAACAAATTAATTTTGAATATTGGAGGAAAGACTTGGTCAATAAAGATTTTGTTGTAAGACGTAGAATGAGTCAATGACATATTGTTTTGATGTCCTTTTCATGTCAATTGTCACTTGCGACCAAAGGTTACAGCCGACATCACATTCCACACAATCCAAACTCCACACGTTTTTTCTCTTACCATCTTTTCTCATTTTTCCTTCTCATCTCAAAACTAAATATTTTCATTAATTAGTTTTAAAAAACATATATAAATATCAAGTGCATGAACATTTTTAATTAATTTTAAAAAATATATTTTTTCATTTATTTTTATTTTTTCTATTTTATCTCATCATTTCTATTTGGTGAGTTTGTAATAATAAAAGGTGTTAGAATTTATATTTTGTTTAACTTTTGTAGGTTGTGTTGCACATTTTATTGTTGTCCTCTTCTTCAATTGTCATATTGAAAATTTGAATTTACTATGAAAAAAAAATGCACACGAAGTTTCGAACCTTAAATACGTTAAACACATGAAACTAAAATATAACACACTTTGAATTTCTGTCTATATTTATCTGTGTTTTTCTGTTTCTAGTTTTTGGTAAATCTCTCAATTTTTTTGACTAACTCTTTTTAATGTGATAAATTAGTATAACGATTGAATAATTTATTTAAAACTTATTGGTTAAAATTAAGTAACTCAAATGTAAAACTTATTATCTTGTTAATGGAAAAATTAAATGATGGAATATTTAAACTAAAATAAAAAATATATTGTAAACATTCAACAAAAGGAAAATAAAATGTCCAATTAAAAATACTCATTAATTGACTTTATTAAATTTATATGAATAAAATTATTACAAAAAAGTTGGACCATATAAAGTTTCAATGCCTTAATAATATCTAATTCAAATGTAGGGTTGTGTTAACTTAATGATGTTAATAACCTTTTTTTTTTTATTATTATTATTATTATTATTATTATTATTTTATTATTATGGTGTGAGCATGACGGCAATGGAAACAATGTGTGTGAAGGTTGACGAAGGCATTGTAAATGATAATATTTTTCCTGCAAAAGGACTATTAATGGATGCTGACACTGTTATCAGTCACTATACTTGTTTTCCACTTGGCCACGTGCTTCCCAACATCACCAAATAGGGTACCTCGCTCTATTTTCTATTTCTCTGCATTTATATAATTACTTTGTAAGAAAATAATCAAGTTAAAAGGTTAAAGAAAAAAATGAAAAAAGAATATTATAGTATTTTAATTTCAAACTTATTAAATCACCATACATTAAAAATATTATCTTAAATTTTAAATTTGAAATCTATCTGCCATGATTTTATCATAAAAACAACAAATAAATATTTAAACTGCACAAAATTTTGACTTCTAAATATTATAAAATTATTAGGTGTAATAAAAATATAAGTTTTTAATTGAAGTCTAAGAAAAATATTCATTATTTACAATAAAAAAACTTAAGAGAATGTTTCGTTGTCAATTCCGTAAACACTTATGTTTTGTTCTAATTATATTTTATCTCTAAATTAAATTATAAAATATTCAATTTTGTATTTAGTGAAAGTTATATAAAATATATTTTTTAAATAAATGATAAATTATGTATTTCTTTATGTGATATACGAAATTTTAACATTTACCATAATAAAACTTTCGCAGTTTAATGAAAAATGATGTTTTATAAGATTTGGTAGACTAAATATTTTATAATTTAACTTAAGAATAAAATACAATATTTTTAATAGTTTAAAGAAAAATATCATATTTAAACGTTATAATAAAATGTGAGTTATGCAATTAAAAAAAGTATATGGTTAGTTAAAAGTTAACACGGATTATTGTGTGCTGTCAAACAAATTAGTGTAATTAAAAATGTTTTAGCAAATGTGTTTTAGAATAAAGAGTTTGTCCCTTCAATTTAGGATCATGTCCATTACCGTTGGGTGGAGACTAAGATCCACTAGAGATGTTTTTAAATTTATGTCGTGTTTGAATTCGAAATTTTAAATAATTTAATTTTATTCAAACCCTAAGAAGTTATGGTATTAAAATGTAATGTTTAGGTAGTTTGTTTTATATATATATTTAAGATAATGATATTTGACAATATTTATTTGACAATATTTTAACATCATTTATGTGTCATTCTGTAATTGGTTCAAAATTATTTCACGATCAATAATAATAATTATAAAAATCAAAATGGACCAATCACATAATGACACGTTGCTGTTAAAATGTTGTAAGAAAAATGTTGTTAAAGTATTATTATTCTTATATTTAATATGATTTATGAGTATTTTAAAGTTATATTTGAAAGATATTTTATAACAGTAGATTGAATTATTGATAGATGGGAGATAAGAGACACTTCACTTAAAGTAGTGCAAAGATTAAAAAGGTAGCAACTTTTTTTAGTGGCAACCTTTTGTAAAGTTTTCTAGAGTCAACACTTATTCAATAAAGATCTTTCACATTTTTATAATTTGTATTATTATTGTATGTTATAATTAGTACATAAATAATGTTTTTTTTTCTACGTTTAAAATGATTTTAATCCTTTGTTTTATTTTAATAATTGTTAACCTTAACTGTTTCTTTTTCCTTTAAAAGCGTTTATTATTTAATTATAGTATTTTCTAACTCCATTAGTAAAAATAAATAAATTCATTTAGTTTTTTTCGTTTTCAATTTAATCACATTCAATTTAACATAAAATAATATTAACTTTCACGTCTCAATTACATCGAGACTCCTAAGTTTATCTATTATTTGACATCATATAAAATATTATTAAAAAAATAAAGATAAAATAATACAAAAATATGTAATATTACACCAAATCATAATAAAAAATTACACAAAACATAAATAAATTATATATAAAAAATATTAAAAATAAATAAATGATAGATAAATATCATATTACTTATATTACTTTTAAACACTAAAATAACTAACTTATTAATATAATAATTATTCTCACGAAAAATATGTTAAACCTTAAAATGTATATTATAAATAAAAGAGAAACACATATATAGTTTTCTTCTAAAATTTAAATTATCACTTTTTTATGTACAAAATCTATATAAACCAAAACAGAGGCTTACTTACTAACCAATGTTTAATTAATAATAATAATAATATTTTGTTTTGGTTTTAATATTTTGCTAAAATTACTTTTAAAATGATCGTTCTAATATATTTTATTTTAAATTACAAAGATTAATAATTATTTTTAAACTTGTAATTCAATAAATTAAATTCAATTACGACAATTCGAATTAGATTGGATTTAAAAAAAAATACAAAAAGTCTCAAGTCAATTTAACTTGGTTTTTTAATTGAACCATATGATAAAATATTTAAAGTCCAACTTGTGAGCATTCATAGTCACTAAATTAGGTGGCAACAAATAAATTAAAACTATTTAAAAAAAAACTAAATTAAAAGAAGATAAAAACAATCGTATGGTCTAATTCCGCCCAATTTTCTTTCCTAGCATTACAGTAAGTCTACTGAATTCTTTTTGTTGTTTTAACTAATTTAAATAATTATTTTAAATTTAGTTTCATACTCGTATGAATTAACAAATATTTTTGCTTTGATTTGGTCAAACCCTATCTAATTCAGTTTTCAATTATCTTTAATTATAAAACAGATATAAATTTTGGAATACTATCTTCTATGCAAGAAATTCAATCCAAACCTAAAAAGAGAGAGAGAAAGTTACTTAATCTCTATGTTTCAGGATAATGTTCTGATTTTAAAATTTTCAAAGCATCGCTTTTAATTATCGATTATTCGATCTTTATGACCTAATTATTTTTAGGTTTAATTAATAATTTAATTTCATGAATTGATTTATATATATATATATATATTTATATTTATATTTATTCAATTAAGTTTAAATATTTTTTAATATAATTAATTTGGATTTTCTATCAAATTAGTATTATAAGTGTTTAGAATAGGTTGTTAGAATATGAAAAGTATAACATGACAAATGGTTAAAGTAGACAAATTTTAAGATAAAAGATAATTTAAATTTTAATATGTAAAACTTTTTAAGTTGGCATTAATGTGGAAATGGTTGAATTAATTATAGAAAATGAAAAAGTTATAGAAACAAAAAGTAAATTACATGATTTGTTTCGATTATGAAATTAAAATTCATTATCATTTTGGGTGTCTGAATGTCTATTTTTGTTATTGTTTGTCTTAGAATTTGGGTGTGGTTACACAAAAATATTATTTGTAAAAGTATTTCAATACAAAATTAATAAAGATCTACGAGTTAATCGAGTTAATGCGTAATAAATATAATTATATATATATATATATATATATATATATATAAATTTTAAAATAAATTTCAGATTAAATGATCTAATCATGATTCAATTAATATTAATCATGTTTTGAATATAATAAAAAATATAAATGAGTTTTTTGGATTAATATATTTTAAAAGAAATATAAATTAAATCTAAAATACAAATAAAAAATAATAACAAACAAACTAAAAACAAAAAATTATATCTAATAATCATCATGTGATATTTTTGAATATATGAATCGTTCTGTCAAAAATTAATCAAAGGGTCACACGATACATTATTAAATTTAAAAAATAAATTATTAATTAATTTTTTTTAAAATGATTTTATAATAATACTGTGAATTGAAAAACATCAATAAATTAATAATGAAAATATTTGTGCATCAGAGATAGACATGATAGATACGATGATAGTTAAAACAGAAAGGGAATCTTGTTCATGAGGAACGTCACATTAATATTTAAAAAGAAATGAAAATTTAATATGCGTCAAATTAAGTTATAAAATTGAATATAAGAAAGAGTGTGTTTGAATTGAACACAATTAAATAAATGAAAGAAACATTGTTATCAAAATCCAATAAACAAAATGCCCCTATCGTCAATTTCACACTTTTTCTGCATAAAACTACGGAATTTGGACCCATCTTTCTGTTCTCATGCGATGCTTCTTGTTCTCCCTTTGAAAATTCTTCGTGTGAAGACATTGCAACAACTACAACTTGTTCCTACTGTTCTCTATAACATTTTTTCTTCTTCTTATTATTCTTAATAATAAAACTATAAAATTTTTGTTGACTATGCTGAGATTTCCAAATAATGGCCTTCTGGATTTTTTAATCAGGTTTTAATATCACTTGAAAGATTTTTTTAGAGAAAATATCAGCTCAATTATTTGTGAATAAACTTATATAACATGTTATTTCTAAAAGTATACCATCGTCTATCGAGAGGAGGTTTAGTAGTATGGTGTTCTACTTTTCTTTTTTACTTAATAAAACTCAGATTTACACTTGAAATTTTAACACCATCTTATTTTAAAATTTTAAAAAATAAATATTAAGGTTTTCTTTAATTATATATGTTTTTCTTTCTAAATTATTACAACTTTTATAAACAAAATTTGAGTGATGTTTTCAAATTAAATTATAAAATATTTAATCTTTGAATTTTATAACAAGTAAAACATCTTTTTAACAAAATTATATGTTGTTTTTATCTATTCCAATAAATATACTAATGAATACGATTAATCACACTCATTAAATCTTTTCATTTTAAAATAGTTTAAATCTATAAACAACATTCAAATATTATAATTTATCTTGATAATTTAATGTTTTGATTATTATTTATGATAAATATTATTATTATTATTATTATTATTATTATTATTAACTATTATATAATTATATACTAGTTACATGTGAAAGGGATTTTTATGTAATAAATCAAATACATGGAGATATTTGATGGAAAGAATATTTTATTTTATTTTACTTTTACAAAAAAAAATATATTTTATAATTTAATTTAGAAATAAAATATAATTTAAAGGAAAACATGTTTATTCCTTAAAAAAATGACACCTGTAATTCAAAACTTTGATAGAGACAATTTTTCCATGTAAAATGGGATAGCAAATTCAAAATTACAAATGTACTTTTACATAATTAAAGTGTTTGCATTATCATCATTGAGTGAAAACAATGAAATATGCGAAAGAAACTTGGATAATAAAATTTGTAAGATAGTAGAATATGAAAAAAAGAAGTCTTCCATGTCATCATTTATCAGTGGATGGCGATTTCAGGGGTCTTATATTTTTCATGTTTCCAGCAGAAACCAGAAAAGAAAAATCAACTCAGAAAAAAAGGCCATGCAATTCCACGAAACTTCTAACAACAAATTGACAATCATTTTCTTTTTTTCAACTCCTTGATTTGTTGCTGTAATGTATTGTATTATCCAATGAAATCTTCTTACAAAGCCAACCTCCATAACCACACACCGTGTTCACTTCCCATAACTACCATTAAAACAGTCCAACTTTTTTCAGAAGAAACTCACACACTCTCTTTCTCTCTCTCAAATCTTCATTAATATCTTCGGTGAGTTAGAAACAAACCAAGACTTGTGGCCGTTGGGGGCACCATTAATGCACTATCCATTTTCTTCGCACCCATTTAATGTTTAGTTGCAAAAGCTTCATCTTTGTTCCGAATCCATCACCCCTTTTGGTCATGTAAAACACACCACAACATTATACAAACATACAACCTTAAACATGCCAAAGCCTTGTTTCATGCACTTTCCTGCGAGGGAATAAAAAAGCAGAGACATTTTTCCCGATTGAAACATTGATGGATCCGTTTCGTGGGTTGTGTCGGAGTTCCGAAGAGACGGCGGAACAGAATCGTGTGCAGGTAAACAAAGTGAAAAAAGTAAATAGAATTATGGGTTGTGTGTAAAATTTGCTGAATTGAACTAAACTGGTGCATGCATGATGCAGATGAAGTCAAGTTCAGTTTAACACTCGGCGCATGGATCAACGGGTACAGGTTAAGTAGCGGTCTCAAATTCAAGTCCTGGTATGCCACTGTGTTTCGACCCAGAAGGAGAACTTTTGCAGTGATAGTAGTTCTACTCGAGTGGAGCAGAATTTTTGCTGTAGAGGATATTTGTGAAATAAAGAAGTGAAGTTGAGTTTGTGAGAGTGAGTTGTAGAATTCATGGGAATGGGGGAAATTGCAGTGAGTGTGGTTTCAATGTTGTTGTTGATGGTTGGGTTAACAATGGGAATGCGTTTGAGTTCGACAACGGAATGGTACGCGTTAAAGGATCTTCGATCGTCGTTGGAGATTAGGGCAAAGTATTGGCCCATAAAAGCAGAACCGTGCGCGAACTGGACCGGAGTTCATTGCCGGAATGGTCGAGTTGTGGGTATAAACGTGTCCGGTTTGAGGAGAACCCGGTGGGGTCGCCTTAACCCAAGTTTTGAAGTGGGTTCTCTTGTGAATTTGACACTGTTGGAATCGTTTAATGCTTCTGGGTTCGTGCTTAATGGGTCTATTCCTGAGTGGTTGGGTGAGAGCATGAAGGTGTTGGATGTACTTGACCTTAGGCTTTGTTCTATTATGGGTTCGATTCCTAATTCAATTGGAGAGTTGAGTAGGTTGAAGGTTTTGGTGCTTTCAGGGAATTTTCTCACTGGTAAAATGCCTACAACGTTTGGGAATCTCACAAGACTGACTGTTCTTGATCTCTCTAATAACTCTCTTTCAGGGTATATGCCTGCTTCTGTGACTCAACTTGGGAATCTCACAAGGCTTGATCTTTCTAACAACTACTTGAGTGGGTCTGTTCCACTCAAACTGGGTGCCCTTTCGAGTTTGCAAAATTTGAACCTTTCTGGGAATTCTTTCTCTGGGTCGGTTCCCTCTCAACTCGGTAACCTTTCTGAGTTGGTTGAGGTTGATCTTAGCAAAAATTTTCTGTCGGGTTCATTTTTTGGTGATTTATCTTTTTCACGGCTCTCGGCCCTCGAGGTTCTCATTCTCAGCGAGAATTTGTTTGATGGTGCTCTGCCTCATAATTTTAGCTCAACGCCCAGGTTGACCTTTCTTGATGTGTCTAGTAACAATCTCACTGGGACACTGCCGAATTTCACGAGTTGGAATGGTAGCTCTGCTGGTGTTGTGTTCAATCTGTCAAATAATATGTTCTATGGACTTCTGAACACTTCATTGTACGAGTTTAAAACTATTGATTTGTCAAGTAATTATTTGGAAGGTGAGGTGCAAGGTGGTGGTAATGTTATTCTAGATAGAAATTGCCTACAGATGACTCCAAACCAGAGGAATTTGGACGAGTGTAGAGCTTTTTATGCTGCAAGAAATTTACCCTTTTCATTCCCAGAATCTAAGTCCAGCAGAAGGGTGGTATTCATACTGGTAGGAATATTTGGTGGGCTTGGCTTTATTGCGGTGCTGACATTGGTCCTTGTGCTGGTTCTAAAACAATGTCACAATCATAGAAGCTCAGAAGTTCAAAGGGGGACCAAAGAAGAGGGACCTGTTCAGGAAGGGGAAAGCCCTATACCTCCTAAGGATGCTGATTTTGTGCCTGGCGTGGGAGAAGCATTTAGTTCTGAGCAAATTATCCGTCTAACTGCCAATTTTGCTGAAGCAAATGTCATAAAGAATGGCCATTCCGGGGTCCTCTTCTTAGGAGTCTTGGAAGGTGGAGCAACTGTGGTTGTCAAAAGGATAGATTTGAATTTATTTAAGAGAGAATCATATGTCGTGGAATTGAGACTATTAAGTAAGGTTTCACATGCAAGATTGGTCCCAATCCTGGGCCACTGCTTGGACAATGAGAATGAGAAATGTATAGTTTACAAATACATGCCAAATAGAGATTTGGCTACTTCTTTGCACAGAGCCAATGAGCCAGATGGTAAATTACAGTCCCTGGATTGGATCACGAGATTGAAAATTGCAATAGGAGCTGCTGAAGGCCTAGCCTACCTACATGAATGCAGCCCTCCCCTTGTCCACAGGTAATACCAAATGCAGTATAGATTGTTACGGTTCTCTCAATATGATCACGCCACAAAAATTGAATTTGTCTGCAAAATTTGATTGAATTTATGTTGTCAAAATAAGACATGCTGGATTCTCATTTCTTTAGCATGATGCCTTTTCTATGTTAGAATGATTGCTAGAAATGTCTTTTCTCTCTATGTAGTTATATTTTACATTACAATCTTGTTGCATTAAATTGTTATCATTGTCACAGTTAACAATGTGTGAAGTTAGGAGGTGTGAAAGAACTTTTGTAGTTCTGCAAATTACTAAAATTACACTCTTGATTTTTGAAGGGATGTCCAAGCTAGCAGTATACTTCTTGATAATAAATTTGAAGTGCGACTTGGAAGTTTGAGCCAGGTTACCGCCCAAGGAGATGTTCAACAGGGAGTCATCTCAAGGGTTTTCAACAAGCCACCGTAAGTTTTTGAATTAATAAAGCATAACTGTTTTGTAATGAATGAATGAAAATCAAAGAGATATTGTTAGAGCAGAAGTGAATCAATTCCTATGGATAAAAAAATCAAAGAGATGCTGTGATGATTTATAAACATACTGAAGCTTTTAATGGTTGCAACATAATGGCCAGACAAATGATTTGATCGTATCTATGATTAGTATATTTGTTGCTTTGTCTTAGACATTTGACCTATTTAATTTAATTTTGCATATGTTCCTAAGTCACTGAAAATTGATGTGTAAAAAGGATCGCATTCTATTGCTAAGAGTGCTTCTTGTAATCAAGGCACACAGCACAAGCAAGCTTACAGAGTTATCACTGCATGCTGATTTTGTTTATATTCTCTTGTTTATTTTTGTATCCAGAAAAGGTTGTAACAAACTGTTTATTTTCTTGTGATTTTGCAGATCTACTAGTGAAGGCGATCCTGGTGAGTAGAATTGGTTTAGCAATGTCTATTTAGTTTTTTATCAGATTGTTGATCCATTCATATTAAGCCAGAAACTTTGTCATTTTTTGAAATAACTGTAAAAAGTACATTATTTCAACAATTGACGGAACACAAACTGTTGAAAGATAATCACAAAATCACATTTTTAGATTCATAAAATCAGTTTTTATGATCAAAATAACTCCTTACAAATTTGAGCGATTGTTTCAAACATGTGGCTGGAATTGTAAACAACTTTTTATCATCAAAACAGCTCAAATCTTGAAAAAAAAAGACTTTTTTTTTTGTGTACAGAGTAACATATTGGCTTTAAGATTCATGGCCCTTTTGTTGTTTAAAACTGTAACAAGAGAAATCCTAAACATTTTTCCTTTCATGGTGTGCAAATGAACAGGTAAATCATCAGTGACATGCACCTACGACGTGTACTGTTTCGGGAAGATTTTACTGGAACTCATTACAGGTAACATTGAAGTGAGCAAGTCAGATGATGGCACTACAAAAGAGTGGTTAGAGAAAACCTTGCCTTACATCACTCTGTACGATAAAGAACGTGTGACTAAGATTATTGACCCACAATTGATAGTGGATGAGGACCTATTGGAAGAGGTATGGGCTATGGCAATTGTGGCTCATGCATGCTTGAATCCAAAGCCTTCCAAACGTCCTCCAATGAGACATGTCCTGAAAGCATTGGAGAATCCATTGAAGATTGTGAGAGAAGATAATAGCAGCTCAGCGAGGTTGAGATCAAACTCTTCTAGGAAATCTTGGAGCACTGCTTTCTTTGGTAGCTGGAGACACAGTTCATCAGACAGTGTTGTTGCCACAACACATGCAAACAAAGAGAGTAGCAGTGACACTAAAAAATCAAGAGTAGGCTCTCAAAGTAGTGGAAATGATCACTCATCTTCCAACAAAAGGTCATCCAATGAAATTTTCCCTGAACCATTGGAAGTGCAAGATGTGGAGGCTGCAGAGGCAGGATAAGCACTTGTGAAAGATTTGGTTTTTCTTTAGTCTGTGAGGTCTTTGGTTGGTGGTGCCATAGCAGTTGCCTCTTAGTAGCAGGTGAAACTCAGTACCTAGCCAGCATCCATTATGGTCTATTTTGAAGCAATGGAAAACCTTAATACTGCCAGTGATGATAGCCTTTTGTTTTCTGAAGCTCAGATTAAGAGGTCTCATTGAAATGTCTGCTATATGAGAGCTCAAAAAAACTGATTTTTTTTACTCATTCAAACAGCCCTTCTTTAGGTCAAGAATTGTGTGACAAAATGTAAGATAACGAGAGGGTTTTCATTCATTACGAGGAAGTGGAAGTGGGAAAATGGTTGTGTTACTCGTGCAGTCCATTGGTAGTTTGTATTTAGCACTGTAAATCTTATTGAGTTCTGTGGCATAAGCCCTAATCTTGAAGTGTTGAAAGTGTGACATGATTGGTGTCCAAATTCTATATATTCACACAAAAAATCATTATATCTCACTCAAAATTCATAATTGAACTTCATAATATACAAAACACCACATCCTAGTAACTCCTCCTTAGCTACAAAACAGTAACAAAAATGAGCTTTTTCGAGGGAGTCACGTTTTTCTGTTCTTGAAGGCAGTGGCAGTTTACCAGAGGGAGTCACCGATTCTTGATTGGGCTTCGAAACAAAACAAAATGGGCTAAAGTTTTGGGTTATAAAATTAGTCCCATTTCCAATCCATTAAAAGCTCTAGAGTTGTCACGAACGAGAATGTTGGTTTTGGAGGTAATGTTAAGTTAGGATTAATGTCCAGATTTTTTAAGATATATTAAAGTCATAAAAAAATTTTGTTTGTTGAATCTATCGTCACTCTAATATTAGATTCCTCATTAATATATATTTCCACACTTGATATGTATTTGTATCGGCTTGACTTCTTCTTCTCCCTCACAGTAGGCTCATTATGGCTTGATACACGATTTTTACTGGCTACCATCTCATGTTGAGTTTCTTACTAATGCATCCATCTCCTTTGTTATAGTTTGAATTCAACATTCTTTTCTCATGGCTTAAGAATTTTTATGACATCAATGATAGTATTCACTAAGGTCTCACATTGACTGATATGAAAAAGGAATAAGTAGAAAACGACTATAAAATGAAGAGTTAATTAAGAAGGAATATAAATAAATAAATCTTTTTGGTGTATGCATCCATCTCTTCTTCCAGTTTGAGTTCAATATTTAGTTCTCAGGGTTTTTTTAACCAAAGTATGAATTTTGTATGACATCAATGATAATATTCACTAAAGTTTCATATTGAATAATATAAAAAAGAAAAAGTAGAAACAACTATAAAATAAAGAGTTGATTTATATAGTCTCCACATAAATAAGTCTTTTTGGTGTTTGTAGGATTAGATAGTTGATTGTCATGAGAGAGTTTGTAATCGTTTATCGAAAAAAATTGTACGATGAATAATAATATTTTTGTTTTGTAAACGTAAGTTTTGAAGTGTCAAACTTTAATTTTTTGCTCTTGTGAGTGTACTTTGGACTAATGTGATATCTTTAGAAGATGATATTTTTTATTTTTTTGCAATTTCGTTTTGTTGTGAAGTGTTAGCACATGTTACATCATGAATAATACAAACAGATTTTTAGAATTCTTATTTCACATATTCAATACCATTGCACCTAATTCTTTTTTATTTTTTTTTCAAATTAATTTTAAACAAAAAAGAAAAAAATTAACAAATATTTGAGAAACCACATATTTACTTTTCAGAATATAAATCCATGTGAGACAAATACAATGATCAATAAAAGTAACAAACCATTTCTCTCCAAAACTAAATTTTAAAACTGTTAAACATCAGAGTAACATTTTTATTCTAAATTATACAATTCATAACATAAATTTACATTTTAAATTATATAATTTGTAATATAAATTTAAAATATAATCTGTAATGCAAATTACATTTTTTATAGTAGAATTTGTAATATTAATTTACATTATATATTGTAGAATCTTGTAATGTAATGCATGTGAAAACAAAAAATGAACTCTGAAATTGCAGGAAAAGAATGAAAGAGAACATATTCTATGCAATTATGTGTGAAATTACACTCATACTCTATAGAATGAAGGGGCAACGATAAGAAGAAGATGGGTTGGAGGTGGAGGTGAAAGAAAAAGATGGGATGGAGATGGAGGAAAGTATGTAATTGGGCTGGTGGAGGAAGAACAATTTTGTTTTTTCTACTTATGGAGGTGCATGAAGAAAATATGAGGTGCAAGAATAAATTCCCATAATTGATACACATTCTGAGCCTCATAGCAAAACATTCACCATCCTATATAATCTTATCAGTTTAAGATAATGCAAACCCCTCACTAAAAACATTTAATGTTGTCTAAAAAATGATTACTCATAAATAATAATATATTAGTATATGGAACAATTACTGCATAAGTTTGGACAAAAAATTCCTATAAAACACTCTAAAATGACACACATGTATGTATTTAACATTTTTACATTCTTTCTTGATTCATCTTTCATTATGGTAATTCATAATTAATCTCCACAACACAATTCACATTTAAAGGGATAAAAGATTTTGCTGACGAAAGATTCGGTCTAAAATTCAAGTAAGAACAAAACATTTTGTTTTGTTTTGAGAAATAATAACAATGACAATAATTATAATTGTTTGTAATAATAATGTTTAAGCACATTGGTTATTACCGTTGTTGATTAAGCGCTGACTACGTATAATCTACTCTGTGTCTCTGCATCAAACCTCATACGGATCGAAGTTCCGAGGAACATGTCTTCTGCCTAACCATGATGCCTCAACCACTGACGCAACTTCGAACCCCTTTTGTGTCTTAAACTTCTCGTTTTCTATAATAACCATTTCCACGCTTCCGCTTTGTCAAAGTTTTTACTTTCCCATTCGTCACTCTGAAACAGACATCATTTCTTCCACCTAAACCTGTTCGTTTCAGTTCTCAGATTTGAGCAATTGTTGTCGATTTCCGCTGTTTCACTCTTTACATTTTCATTTGTTGGACCGGTAGACTTAGATCAGATTCGTTTTAGAAGGAGGGTGGTGGTAGTTCGAAGAGCTTACATCGATCATTGAATTGCAAAAATTTCGTTTTTTGGATTGAAGTATGGCCATAGCTCGGTTGGTTCGGCAAGCGAAACGCCCACATGGATTGTGGGTGAAGATGGCAGCTGTGACTGTAATGGGTCTCTGTTTCATCTTTGTGTGGGGAGTGTTTTCTTCTTCTTCTTCCTCTGTCACTTCCCAAAGGGAGAGTTTTGAGGACATTGCGGAACCCGTGTCTTCTTC
This sequence comes from Vigna angularis, assembly GCF_016808095.1. Classification (NCBI taxonomy): domain Eukaryota; kingdom Viridiplantae; phylum Streptophyta; class Magnoliopsida; order Fabales; family Fabaceae; genus Vigna; species Vigna angularis. The sequence continues at coordinate 16,487,685 of NC_068976.1, read as the reverse complement.
TTCTCACAAGCCGCAAAAGTTGAGAGATGAATCTAAAAAGGGTGGTGAGAGTGAGAAAAAGAGTAAGAGTAACGGTAATGGGTCTTCTCACTCTTCTGCCACGCGTCCTCACTCTGAACAACACAAGGGAAAGGACAGCAAGAAAGAGAAGAAACACGTGCAGCATAAGGAGGACAAGGAGAAAGAGAATCATCAAGGGTCAGAGGAGCCTCAACCCCAACATGGCCAGGAAGAGAAAGAGAAAGAGAAAGAGAACGAGAACGTGAAAGAGGAGGTGGAGGGTGAAGAAGAGAAAGTGGATCATGAGAGTGATGTGAATGTGGATGCTGATGGTGGCAGTGATTTGACTGAATCCGTGGATAAGGATGATTCCGAGGTGGTGGAAGATGCGGAGGAGTTGAGAAAAAAAAGCAAGGTAAAAGTGAAAGGACCCTTGTTTGATCCAAATGCTAGCTATAGCTGGAAATTGTGTAGTTCTAGAAGCAAGCATAATTACATTCCCTGCATTGATATTGAAGTTGGTGGTGGTAAAGTAACAAGCTACCGGCACACAGAGAGGAGTTGTCCTAGGACACCCCTTATGTGTCTGGTTCCTCTTCCTCATGAAGGGTATGGATCTCCACTGCCTTGGCCTGAGAGCAAATTGAAGGTACATGAAAAACGCATAAAATCCTATTTTGGATTACTTATTAGTTTTTTGAGCATTTGAATTGAGATAATTCTTTGGTTTTTGAGATACAAGATATCCATTATTAGTTTATATTTATGTGTGTTTATACAGAAATTAGATAGGGTAGCTTATGGAAAAGTTACAAGTAGATTTTAATTCGTACTAAAAGATTAATTTTTTTTTTGTCTTGTTTGTGTTTCTTCAGAAATTTATTCAAATTGGGACACAAGCTTAAATATCGGTGTCTTATGTTCTTGTTTCTCATGGTAACATCTTGTGTCAGTGCAGATATTGTATAAGAATGTTGCACACCCGAAACTAGCTGCTTACATAAAGAGACATAATTGGTTGATGGAGTCTGAAGAGTATCTTACATTTCCCCAAAACCAATCTGAGTTCAAGGGAGGGATCCATCACTACCTTGAGTCCATTGAAGAGGTAAGTTTTCTCCTAGGTTGTGCTATGTTTGGTACCTCTTAAGCATGATTGTGGACAAACAGAATTGATACATCGATGAAAACTATAAGAAGTCGAACTTCTGGAGTTTTATTTATCTAACATGACAATCTCAGAACTACCTTACTGACGTTAGAGATTAACTTGTTTGTAATTTGGTAACTTCAATTTTTTTTTCATTATACGTGGAATTCTTTGTTTGGGGCAACAGTGAATTAAGGGAAATTACAAGTTATGGTAGGTGTCTCCTTTTAACACTACCAAATTCATATGGTGTGTACTTCATGTAGTTAGATAATTTTTAGATCTAGATACCGACTAGTTCAGTAAGCTTGACACTTATTTTCCAATTGTTATGCCTTGAAAATCTGATGGAGGCAACCTCTTATTACAAAGGTTTATGAGAGAAGAAGTAAGGGAAATGGGAATAAGGCTATTTGATGTTAGTTACAAGTAGTTAAGAGTTAGTTAACATGTCAGTAAGTTAAGAGTAAAAGAGGTTTGTATGGAAAAAGACATGGGGAGAGAAGGAAGGGTGTGGGAAATATATTGCTGGGGAACCAAACCTATTATTTTCTGTAATACCTTTCATATTTGAAATACACATTGTTCATTCTCTTTTGGAAAATTAATCTTTGTTTCTTATCCAGTTTCCATAAAAATCATTGTGTATTATTTTAGCACATAAAAATTTCAGCATTTTAATTTTGCATCATAGAAATATGTCTATTATTATGGCAACCCTGTGCTGCCACTGTCTCACTGTTGCTTTACTTCCTATGCGGTTTAAACCTCTTCTCAAGTGCAATGCTTCTCATGTTCTGTACAAGTGTGAAACTATACAACCTCAACCAACTCTCATGAATCATGATCTCGTGCTTTGAAATTCTTTTATGTAAAACATGGCAATATAGAAAATACTTTCATCTACTGTCAATGTCAAGAACATTGGTTAATGAAGATTATTTCTGTTTCTGAAACAAAACTTATTTTATTTATGCGAAATAGTCCACATCAACTAGAGATAAGGCCAAAGTATTGTATATAAATGAGAGCAAACCTCACAGACTAAAATTCCACTTTCTTAAGATGATATCAAATTCGTTCAAAGCCTATCCTAGTAAAGTTTGTTAGGCCTATTGTGTTATCTGTTATTAGGTTTTTTCCCTAGTCCCGAACTCGAGATGTCCAACTCTTGGCATAAAGGGGTGTGTTAAGGTCAAATTATAATATATATAAGTGAGTGTAAATCTCACTTATAAACCGGTTTGAGTTTAGTTAGAGATAAATTCCACTTCTTTATGAATTTGATAAGATATTTTTTTGACATTCCATATGTTTTAATACTCTTCCTCAGGCTAAAGCTTACTTCGCTTTAAGCTTGTTAATAAACCCTTTAAATAAATAAGGGAAACTATGTATATTGAGATTGCAGAATGAAAGAGTTACGTTATGCCAATCGGCAAGAAGGCTGAACTATATATCCTAACAATAGATACAATAAGATGAAAATGTATATATGACACTGAAATTTCTAGGATTGTATTGTTTTAGTTTGTTGAACAAGTTATTGAATATTTCTTTGGGCTTTCTTTGTCACGTCCATTTTCAGTGCTTGGTTTTATTTGAACAACTATATATCTCTTTGTATATTCTTTTATTGCATTGTGATGGTAATATTGATATTTGTTTATACTAACGTACAAGTTTCAACTAAACAAAATAAAATTGTTACCCTTTATTTGTGTCATGTTGGAAACATTTTGATACTCATTCTGAACTTTATAGATGGTACCAGACATTGAATGGGGTAAAAACATTCGTGTTGTCCTGGATATTGGATGTACAGATTCGAGCTTTGCAGCTGCTCTCCTTGATAAGGATGTTTTAACAATATCACTAGGATTGAAGAATGATCTAGTGGACCTGGCTCAGGTGGCGCTTGAACGGGGTTTTCCAGCAGTGATTAGTCCTTTCAATAGAAGAAGACTTCCTTTTCCAAGTCAAGTTTTTGATGCTATACATTGTGCAGGTTGCAGCATACCTTGGCATTCCAATGGTTTGTGTTCCTGTTTTCAGTTTCTTGTTTATGGAAATAGTTCTCCAACTTACATTTATTTGTTGGAAGAACAGGTTGAAATTTCCCACTTTTTTTTTTCAGGTGGAAAACTTCTATTGGAGATGAATAGGATTCTAAGACCTGGTGGATACTTTATCATGTCAACCAAACATGACAGCATTGAAGAAGAAGAAGGTTTGGTCTCATGCTTGATTCATAAGTGCCTTCACAGATGATATAAAGACTCAATTTCTTATCATTAATTACTATTATCATGTATTCTTGTTTGAACAAAACTGTAGCAGGATATTAATTAGTTTATTAATGCATTAAAAAATGATCCATTTCTTATTATGGCTCATTGGTTTGGTCATGATAAACCATGATCAAAATGGTAACAATTAAATACACATTTCAATCGTATATATAATATAAATATAGGTAAAATTTTGAATTATCATAAAATGATATATCATATGTTCCCTATGATATAAAGTTTTGCAGTGTATTCCATATCGATAATACTTACTGTTGGAGATCAGATGCACGTAGCCTTTCAGAAGAAAATATTTAAAGACATTATCTGGCAATGCTTTGTGTATATATTAACCAATCATGTCATAAAAGTGACAATGACATATCTTTTCTCTTCCAGCCATGACAACATTGACTGCATCTATTTGTTGGAATGTTCTGGCTCACAAAAGTGATGATGTTGGAGAAGTTGGAGTTAAAATATATCAGAAGCCGGAAGGAAATGACATATACGAACTGAGGAGGAAGAAGATTCCACCACTTTGCAAAGAAAATGAAAATCCTGATGCAGTTTGGTATCCTACTGTAAATATTATTTTGCTAAATCGATCTTCTTGTAGCAGTATATCATTGCTTTCTGCAATATGTTCCCAGTTACAATTTGTTTTTGTTGAATGTAAACGGGTATTTATCTTCTGCATGCCAACCTGATTTTTCGGTGTTAGTTTATATTAGCAGAGTTTCCTTGATCTGGTAATGACATAAAATTACACATTAGTATGATGGTGGTGCTACCTGTGATTAGAATTGGTTGACTTTGTTTGGTTACGTGCTATATTTATAGTTAAAACTTGGAATTGATCATTTGTGCTTCTAAACAAAGCTAGGAAAACAGATTATGATTGGGTATTATGTTTAGACTTTACATGCTTGGGATACTTCCAAAACCAAACTCCTCATTTGTGTGTTTTTGAATCTGTGTTCTGCATTTAGTTGCTTGAGTTTAATCAGGTTATCTCATTCATTAATTGGTAAATTTTCAATATTCTTTGAATAGGTATGTTCCCATGAAGACATGTTTGCACCCTATTCCATCTGGAATTGAACAACATGGGGCAGAGTGGCCTGAGGAATGGCCCAAGAGGCTTGAAACCTATCCTGATTGGGTGAACAACAAAGAGAAAGTGGTTGCAGACACCAATCACTGGAATGCTGTTGTTAATAAGTCATATATCAGTGGATTAGGCATTAACTGGACAAGTATTCGGAATGTAATGGACATGAAATCCATCTATGGAGGGTATGCCAGGAAACCAGTTTGAATTTTGTACTCAATTTGAAAGTCCTTGTAGATATCATAGATAGGTTCCTTGCATCAATGAGTGAGCTGCATTATTCTCTGATACATACTTAATGCATGTCTAATTTTTGTTCATTGCATGATTTCCTATATGTATTCACAATTCTCCCTTGTAAATTCAGATTGGCTGTAGCTCTCTCTCAACAAAAGGTCTGGGTGATGAATGTAGTGCCTGTCCATGCACCTGATACACTTCCCATCATTTTTGAACGTGGGCTTGTGGGTATGTACCATGATTGGTGTGAGCCATTTGGCACTTATCCAAGAACATATGACCTTCTGCATGCTGATCATTTGTTCTCACGGCTCAAAAACAGGTATTATTGGACAAAGTCTTAACATTGTTCTATGCATGCTTTTCTCTAGATGTTCTTTCTTGACACGAGATGGTCCTGTTCTTCTGGACTATAGTAAAATTAGAAGGTTCAAGTATGCTTTTAATTCATATAAACTGAAGGACTTTTGATTCTGGTTCATGTTAGCTTTTTCTTGGTTGATTTTTATCCTTTTAGAAATATCATACACTGATATGATACTATTGAGTGCAAAATCTTATAAGATGTCAAATGATGAGATAACCTCCATTTAAGATTTTTAAATGTATAAACAATAAATGCCATTGATGTGACCTTAAACGGTTAGGTTTTTAGGTTCAGAAGTGGATTTTAAACCCAACTCAACCCTATAAAATCAGCTTGTAAACTTGTCTTATCTTTAGAATAGACTTTGAATGGTTTTGATACCATGTTAAGAAGTAAATGTTCAATTCCATAAAACTGACTTGTAAGGTGAAGTTTGAACCCACTAATATATTGTAAACTTGTTTTATTTCTAGTCGACGGGAGATCTCCAACAGTTTGTAGTGAAATTAGAATTACATGTGATAATTTGTGTGTTGACTACATGCTTAAGATCAGTTTCATGTTCTTGAAACAATTGTTTTGCAGGTGCAAGCAGCCTGTGTCCATTGTTGTTGAGATGGACCGTATAACAAGGCCAGGAGGTTGGACAATCATACGTGACAAAGTTGAAATTCTAAATCCATTGGAAGAAATATTGAAAAGCATGCAGTGGGAGATTAGGATGACTTTTGCTCAGGAGAAGGAGGGTATCTTGTGTGCACAGAAAACTTTGTGGAGGCCTTAAGTCCCTCTTGTATGCAATTTTCTTCTTCTGTAACACATCTACCATAACCACAAGTGCTGATATGATCTGTATTATTACCATCATCTTCCTTCAACCTGAAATGATATGTATGAAGGAGATTTTACAGGTATCTTTCATATAACAAATCCATTTTTTTTAACCATTGAGCATACACAAGGGAATATATTCCATAACCAAAATAGCATGAGGAGGATTCAAACCATAAATCACTAAACCAGACTGCTACTACTGTCAATTGATATTGATTCATCTCATAAATACATTATTGATCAGTAATGTATTTTAAGAAGGCATAAGTTATTCTTACAAGTTTAAATATATATATTTTTTAAAATGCTTCAAATGTTCCATTGTAAAAATTTAATTCATTTTTAACATTGTTATAATTAAGTTCTTATGATAATTTTGTCTTTACTTGTAGGTTAAACCCTCTACGTAACTTTTTTTTTTCCTTTTAATTGTGGAAGTTTAAGGTGAATTCGAAATATAAAGTTATTCGAATGGTTCAATTTTTAGAATTTTGTGAAACAAATAAGGAAGTGAGATTTGGATTTAAAAAAAAAAAGTGGAAAATTCGAATTGATAATTTAGACTGTTTATATAATTTAAATTTATCGAAAATTTGTTTGTAATAACTTAAAAAATATTAAATTGGTCATGAATCATAGTAGCGAAACTAAAAAGTGTAGTTAAGTTTGCAATTAATTATAATTAAATGTTTTATACTGTTTTAAAACAATGACATATATATATATATAGACACGTTTAATAAATTATTACAAGACATATAAAGATATAATTGTTACAATTATTATGGTATTATAAAAAATTAGGCTAAAATAGTTATAAATAGTAAGTTTTATTGAAAAAAAAATTGAGTGAAGCAAAATGTACTAAAATAATTTCTTTTTATTACATAAAATGTTTTATACTAAACTTGCATAATGATAACAAAAGAACCGGGCCTTGATTTCTAAAGCCCAGCCCATAAACCTTTTCGGTGTCGCTGGTTCTTCCGTTGGTATTCGCCGCTGCAAACAGCTCCCGAAACAGATCGCTGAACTAAACAGTGTTCAAGGATCCTTCGTTTCGCTCCATTTTTCAATAACAAGGCGTAGTTAGATTCCATTACTACACATTTTCTCTCACAAATCTTCATTTTCTACTGCAACAATGTCGATATCAAATTCGCTATCCTCAGTTCCCGCGCGTCTCACACTCCTCGCTCTCTTCTCCGCCACCACCTTCTACTGTCTCTACAAATCTCGTCGTTTAAGATACCTCAAACTATCCTTAAACCCTAACCCTAAACCTAAACCTAAGATCATATTCCTCTCAGAAACCGGAACCAGCAAAACCCTCGCTCTCCGCCTCCACCGTCTCCTCGCCTCTAACGGCGTCGCATTCGACGTCGTCGATTCGCGGCACTACGAGCCCGAGGATCTTCCCAAGGAGACGCTTCTCATCCTCATCGCCTCCACGTGGCAGGACGGCGCACCACCAGCTGCCTCCCGCTTCTTCGCCACGTGGCTCGCCGAAGCCGCCGCCGATTTTCGCGCCGGCTCACTTCTCCTCTCGAGCTGCCGTGTAGCCGTCTTTGGCGTCGGGAGCCGAGCCTACGGTGAATCCTTCAACGCCGTCGCGAAGGGCCTCGCGACGCACCTGAGGGCGCTAGGCTCCAAGGAGGTGGTTCCGCTTTGTGAGGGGGATGTTGATGGTGGTGACCTGGACAAGGTTTTCGATCGGTGGTGTGAGAAGGTGCTGGCCGTTTTGAAAGGAGGTGGTGTTGCGGAATGCGATGATGGTGATGGTGGTGGTGCTCTGGAATGTGGCGTTTATTCGAGTTCCGAAGAGGAGTCTGATGTGGAGAGTGAGATTGTTGATCTTGAGGACATTGCTGGTAAAGCTCCTTCACGGCGGAAGACATTGGCTAGTGGGGAAGAGAGTAATGGGAAATTGAGTGGCAGAAAGGAAATGGTGACTCCGGTGATTCGAGCAAATTTAGTGAAGCAGGTATACAGTCTGAATAATATCATAATGTCGCATTGCGTGTTTTGTGCTGCTTAGTGAGTGATGGTTTGGTTTTCTATCTGAACTTTGGTAGATGAGACGTAGGTCTAAGTTCTATTTTTGAAATGGCTTTATTCGAGGTTTTATCCATTTGCAGGGGTATAAAATCATTGGGTCGCATAGTGGTGTCAAGATTTGTAGATGGACAAAGGCGCAGCTTCGTGGTCGAGGTGGTTGCTATAAACACTCGTTTTATGGAATCGAGAGTCACAGGTAATAGCAAGTTGACATGCTATTCATTTCATGTTATATGTCTAGGTATGTTTCATGTCATAACATTATATTTTAGCTGGAACTCTGGGTGCTTGATTTCTTTATCTTATTCATTCTCGCTGAATTTAAAGATGGAGTTTATTAGTTATGTTGGTATGAAATTTTCTGCTCCGTTGGATGGTCTAAATTAAATTTCACAAACAAGAAAGGCAGTGAATGGATCCGGAAAAGGAAAGAAAGAGGGTGTACTTTGGGCTGCAATATAATAGTTTGGCTTTTGAAAAGTGGGGTGGACTTGTAATTACGGTTGCACATCATCTGAAATTTGGCCATACAGTGGTTGGCTTTATCCTGGCCATGGGTTTTGTCGAGTTTTCTTGTGCTTGTCCAAAAAGTTGATTTGTCATTTGTTTTACATATTGCTGAGCATATTTCAGCTGCCTAATTCACTACGTCAATTTTTTTGAGTTGACACAGATGCATGGAGGCAACCCCTAGCTTGGCATGTGCAAATAAATGTGTTTTCTGCTGGAGGCATCACACAAATCCAGTAGGGAAAAGTTGGCAATGGGAGATGGATGATCCGAGAGAGATTGTAAATTCTGCAATAGACCTCCACACAAATATGGTTAAACAAATGAAAGGAGTTCCTGGTAAATTTATGTACCTATGCTGCAATAATTTTGAATTATAAGGATATTTGTCAGATTAGTGGACCTACATGGGGGATTGGTCAATAATGAAGCAGATAAAGTAGCCCTTGATCATATGCTGTGGACTATCATTCAATATGCTCTAATTGAAAGCGTTGGGTACACTAAAGATATGTTATAGTGAAGAACTTTAGATGGAAAGAGGGGGGTAGTGGTAAAGGTTTCATTTCAAGTAAATATTCTCCTGTTTGAGAACTTTTAAATGAGAGATTATTATGTAACCTTTCAATCCCTTGGCAAGACTCTCTCGCAATTCAAAAATGAAAAATTTATCTGTCCCTCCTTTTTCATCCAATCCCTCCATTTAAGCCCTGCCCTCATTCAAAACCTAAATATGATGTCTTTGTAAAAAACTTCTAATTTTGATGATTTATTCAGTGGTTGTATTCTTATATGAACACTGTATTCAATCTAGGTAGCATACCATCTCGAAATGCCTGTGCATTTGTATGGTGACAAAGCCCACTTTGTTGTATTAATTCCCATACTTATGCTTTGTAATTATAAATCAATCAAAAGAAAAAGAAAACTGGAGCACAGGTACCGTGCTATGTGTCCATTGTGACTGATATTGTGGATATTAGCTTCAGAGCAACTCCACTTTTTTGAACATCACCGTGTTCATTAAAATGCCTCATTTAACTCTTTGTCTAGGAGTCACCTTGGAGCGATTAAATGAAGGTCTCTCACCTCGTCATTGTGCATTATCTCTTGTTGGTGAACCTATAATGTATCCAGAGATAAATGCACTTGTGGATGAGCTGCACAAAAGGAGGATTTCCACTTTTCTAGTTACAAATGCACAATTTCCTGAGAAAATTAAATCGCTGAAACCTATTACCCAGGTATTGCATGATTTAGAGATATTAATTTAAACTCGTGGTGGTTTTGCTAATGCTAGTCAAACCTAATATTCTTGTTCCGCCTTGCAGTTATATGTCAGTGTAGATGCTGCAACAAAGGACTCTTTGAAGGCAATTGATAGACCACTATTTGGCGATTTCTGGGAGAGATTCATTGTAAGTATTTCCCCGTTCTCCGAGTGAAAATATGTCCTTAGTAGAATCATAGAGTGTTAACAAGTGTATTAATAAGGTGCAGAGATATTCCTTCTAAGTCGCTCCAAAGAGTAGCATAACAGAATTACAGAGATGTTTTTATTTTTATTTTCCAAGAGCTTTTTTTTAGGATCCTTAGCCCACCATGATCGCCAATTTTGAAGCATGGATGTAGTAATGGATCCAAAAAAAGAATTGTTTGTGTTAGTAATCTGCAAGTAGCCAATCATCATACTGTCAAAATTGGACAGAGAATCATATTCTTTTGTAGAATATCACAGACAAGTTAATCAATATACTGGCAAAAGTCTGGTGAATGTTTCTTGCATGGAAAATGAACGAGTGTCTTGAAGTAGACTTCATAATAAGTTAAGGGTATAAAAGGAATTCAGCAATTAATACATCTGAAAATGAGTCTATGGTTCTTTTGGGGATAATCACAGACAAGTTAATCACTGGCAAAAGTCTGACGAATGTATCTACTTGGAACGTGAGTTTTGAAGTGGACTTTATATTAAATTAAGGGTATAAAAGGAATTTAGCAATTAATACATCTGAAAATGAGTCTATTATGGTTCTTATAATTAAAGCAAGAAGTACACCGCTGATTTGTTTCTTATAGATAGGACTAGAGGAGTGTTTATTTTGTCAGAACCCCTCTTTTTTCATTATAAAGAGTGGAATACTAGTTGTAATAGACACTATTTAATTACAGAAAAAAACATAACTAATTCAGTTTATTTTTCTTTTTATGTTGGATTTAATCTTACCACGTGGTGTATACTTTACCCGCATGATCAGTTTATCTATGTTTGTTCATAACATAACTACCTGCCAGGATTCCTTGACTGCTTTAAGGGAAAAACATCAGCGAACAGTATACCGCCTGACCCTAGTGAAAGGTTGGAATACTGAAGATGTTGATGCTTATTCTAAGCTCTTTAGTATAGGAGATCCTGACTTTGTTGAAATCAAGGGAGTTACGTATTGTGGCTCGTAAGTCACTGCATTTTCTCCCTTTATCACTCTAGTACTCCAACTTGGTTTAGTCTGAGACCCTCTTTTAAATGACAACGTACTCTTCACAGGTCCACTACATCAAAACTCACAATGGAAAATGTCCCTTGGCATGCTGATGTGAAAGCTTTTTCAGAGGCCCTAGCTTTGAAAAGTCAAGGAGAGTATGAAGTTGCATGTGAGCATGCTCACTCGTGCTGTGTCCTCTTAGCAAAAACCAACAAGTTCAAAATCGATGGACGGTGGTATACATGGATAGACTATGAAAAATTTCATGATCTGGTAGGTGTCCGAGTCCTACTGTTCTTTTGGACAAATCTGGATTATTTGTTTATGAAATTTACCCTCAATTTGTTTTCAGGTGGCATCTGGAAAAACTTTTGACAGCAGAGATTACATGACTGCCACACCATCCTGGGCCATCTATGGATCGAAGGAAGGTGGGTTTGATCCAGGGCAATCGAGATTTAGAAAAGAGAGACATCACAAGTCGAGCCACAATCAATTAGGTTAGCCATTTAAGAGCTTTTGGCCACTGACATTCATTTTCCCGTTGATCTTTCTTCTTCAGTGTATAACTCATTAGGTTATACAACATACTTCAATAGGATAGTTTTTAATACATGGCTTCATACATAGGCTAGTACCATTTCAGTGTATTTAAGCCTTTAAGCCCCCAAGTTTTCCCAATTGCAAGTTGGAAGAATATTATATTTTTCGTAATTACCTCAAATTTTGGATGTCAATGTTGTAGTCGCAGAAGCAACTCGTTTTTGAGATTGAGATCTGTAGAATATGTTTGAAGTTTTGCTGTACAAAGCATTGCTTAGTGTTGCTCTGTTGTAATATTTTGGCAAACTCTTTTAAGTTATATAGCCTTTCAGGAGAGGAAGATTAGGTGGAAATATTATAATGCAATGCAAACATGTAGACTGTGCAAATCTCGAAGTAATATTATAATGCAATGCAAACATGTAGATTGTGCAAATCTCGAGCGTCGGATTGTAGTTTAAGTTTTTGAATTATTATTGTACTGTTAATGTAGTCCTATTATTGTCGAATAACCAACGATGTTAGTTATTGACTATAATATTTTCTTCTACCCAAATACTCACAATTTCGCTATTTTATAAAAAATTGAACTTCTTTGGTCCTTGAAAGATTCTATTGATCATTTGTCTCTTAATCATATTTCTATCTACAAATGATGAGAATGGAAATTCAAATTAATGATATTATTAAAAAAGCTCAAGCTATGTCAACTTCCTACGAACACGGCAATTGGGGAACGAATGCCAAATTTTGCTATCGAAGTATACGAATGATGTCACACGCCTTTTTGGATCAAATTGAAGCCATTGTTCATTCCTTTTTGAGCTCTCCTACCCTCATCTTCACTCTCAATTTATGACGTTGAAGTCAAAATATCCTAATCCTAAGCAGTTTCCCGGATGCTGCGTCTCTCCCTTCCTTCATATGGAGTGCATTTGTGGAATTGTTTGCCGAGTAATACTCATCCGTCATATCTATTAGTGCTACTCCAACATCATTGTACCAATATAACATTTTCATGCTTTTTACCATGCGTGATTTTTGTTGGTCCCATCCTCTGATATTATTTTTTTTCATATTTTTCACCTGAGATTTTTTTCAAAGAAGCATTATTTCTCATTTTGTTTTTGCTAGTATTACAATTCAGGCTTCCCTTTCCCCCCAAAACATGCTTTCACACAGCAGCTACTATGTTCTGTCAATTTTCCATAACCGCCCCTTTCAATTATAATCCATTTCCATCAATCCTTTGGCTGAAGACAATTTTGGACCACTACAGGATCTTCTGATTTAAAGTTTAATCCACATCAATCCAGGTTGCTTTCGTGATTAGTTTCCAATATTAATTGTGTAGTTGAATAAACTGAGAGATGATAGAGTAAATTCCTGCTTTCAATTTGCCTGCTCTCTCAAACATTGGAATCTAAGCAGATTAAGTCATTGTATATTAATTGGTCCTTAATATGAACTGAGAACGATAAAATGACAGAGCAAACCTCTGAATAAGAACAATATCCTCATCTTAAAAAATCCTAAAAGTTAAGGAATGTTTTCAACAAAATCGGTACGTGTTTGTTTGTTTGTTCTTAAAAAGTTTAGAGAATGAAAAGTAAAATTTTGTAGGAAAATTTAGTCTATGTAGTGGAAGCTGTCCAACTTGAATAGGATTGTCTGTGGGATGCATGTGGACTATGTCAACTTTCATGAACCAAAATTGGACATGTAGTATAACATTATTGTCCCTTTGTACCATTGCCCCCCATAAGTTATTTAAACCAATAATTAGCAATTTTTAAAATCTCTATCTCTTTTCTAATTAGGACAAAAGTTAAATGCAAATGGAGTAAATAACAAGCTTGACTAACCAAGCAAGGATCACCACTAAATTCGACTAGAAGACATGAATAAGAGCACTAAACAAAACATACTACAACTCAAATAAAGTCCTCTCTGACAAAGAAACTGCGTAGTTAGCTAAGTTAAATAATTAATTCAAATGTTGAAAAATGATTCTATTTTAGAAAAAGGATTTTAGGTGGAAGTTGAAGATGTTAAATTAACTTGTCCAACTCTTAAAAAAATTAATTGATAAATTATTCAATAACTATAATAACTTTTATTTGAATTTTTAGTCATTTGTTTATCTAACTTTAGTTTTAGATTTCGGTTACTTTTTAAACTTTTTTTTATTGAAATTCCATGTAATTTAATAGAAAAATAAAATAGAGTATAAACGGCCTAGCAGTTAAAATAAGTAATGGAATATCAAAGAAAAAGGGTGTTAAATTTTATCAATAAAAGGGAGAAGTATATATTAAAGGGAAATGTCAGAAGTTTTATTGAAATAATTGGAACAAATAGCATTATTTTACAGAAATTAAATGATCTAGCGTTTTTTGTTCAGCTAAACTTTACAAGGTCCTCCTCCCCCACTGAGGTTGCTCTTGAAAACATCTCCAAATGCAATTCTAATAGTATGATATACATGATTGATAGCAATTCAAGTGGAACACGCCATAACATTACTTCCACAATTTTTTTCTAATACCATAATTTTTTCTAATAGGCCCCACACAACTATTTAATAGTTTTTTTTACTAACTTTACACAGTGAACTGAACTATTATTTGGTCAAAGGAAAATAACTAAATTGTTGAAAACAGTAAAATAAAATTATTACTGAAACTATTCACAATATAAAACTATTACTTTAATCTTGAGTATGCACTCGACAATATTTATTTTTATATGACAAAGTTCATAATATAATTTTAATATTAAAATAAAAAAGATGATTAGACTTCCTATTCTCACTGAATGGTTGACCTTGCTATGAACAATTTAATAAAACCTATGTCATCGTTATCCAAATTCTTATAACATGGCCCACCTCTGTTTAAACAGCTAAATTATTTTATTTATTATTAAATATTTTTGAACGCAACACAATGTATACTTCATCACATTTAGTGAGAATAAATGCAAAATCTGTTAAGTTTTCTTGTTATTGATCATAGTCAAAACATTGTACTAAGTCACCCTTTGCCATCTTTTACTTTGAACTTGAATGTTCCACGTTTGCCATGTAAAATTAAAGGAGAAAAACGTCACACGTCACTTAAAAAGTTTAGCATGGAAAGTTATAGGACAAGGATATAATCTTTCTCATTCATTGGACCAACCATAGGTTTCACAAATACCAACAAAAGTGAAAACCCATTTGCCAAACACAAAATTCCACCTTAGTAATACTAATATTAACAGTACCATAATACACTTTTACCTTCATTTAATACATACGATAAAAATAAAATAATCATAAAAAATATAAAATTTTATATTTAAAAAAAATATATCAAACAAATATAACAAATTTATGTAGGTCAAAATATCATTTTTCTAATACTAATCATCCAAAACATCACATCAATTATGTCAATCATTTACACTAAGAAAAATTATAAGAAAACATCATTTAACTCGATCTATTCTATCCATCCACATGCGTTGAAGATCACAAAACCTTGTAGGTTCCATACTTTATTCATTAATATAATACCTCTTGATAAATTTTAATCTATAATATCCTTTTCTGTTTGCTAAACATTTCCGTGACAGCAAAAATCAACAAAATAGATTTTCAAACATTAGAGAAAAGTTGAAATAAAAAAGCATTGGTTTGGTTTTTGTTTCTGCCGAAAGTGGTGTTTAACTTAACGTCGAACCATCCTTATCATTCATTGGTGTGCTTGGGCGGCTACTATATTCTTCATTGCTATGTGACTCTCACATTCTATGCTATGTTTCTCTCTCTCTTCCACTTTTTCTTTTTGTTCTTCACTCAATCACCCTTTTCCAATGCTACCAACACCATACACACAAATAAATAAATAAAACAGTACCTTCAATTTCTCCAGCTACAAACAGAATCCATCATAAGACAGTAATAGCAGCAATCAAACTACATAAAACCACATAATAACCAACATCAAATATCAAGCAGATGATGATGATAATGCCATGTTTCATATAAAAAAAAGGTAAAACACAGTAAAAGAAAGCCATGGAATATCAAGAACATAACCAATATTTTTATAGTTTATTCACAACTATATAGTTTCAAGCTAAACTGTGACCTTTGGAAGATAAAGAAAACACTCAACAAGATAAGGGTCATGTGTTTTTGCAGCACAACTATGGTTGGTGGTTGCAGGCAATCAACATAAACAACATACTCAGACAAGAACATCTTATAATTTAGCTTTCTTTTCTGTGTGTGAGTGAGTGAAGCAATGGATAGTAATATTCAAGAAACAAGTAATTGAAGTCATGGAATGGAACCATAACACAGTACATATAGTTTAGGTTTAGGAAAGGATAAGATAAACCACAGACTTACACAGAAGAGAAAAAGCAGAAGATAAACCAATAACTCCTTCAAGTGTTTCTATTGACACTTGTGTTCCTCAACAACAAACAGCAGCATCAATATCAGTTTTGATACCGATTATCTAAATAACAAAAACATGGCAAGAACAAGGAACCAACCAAGAATCAATTGCTTAATGAAAAGAAAGAAATTATAAAAGAAAAAAGAGAAGAGAAAAAGGAGCAATGATTATGTATATTAGCTACTCTTTCTGGGTTTGCTTTTCCTCCTAGCTCTGCTTCTGGATGGCTCCACTTTTGGAAGTTGTATCTCCTCTTGTTTTTCAACCATCATGCATGCTGCTGATGATGTTCCTTCTTCCTCGTTGTTTGTAACTTTTTCCATTGAACTTTCTGTGCCTTGTGCTGATAAAGAACCTCCTCTATGCTGTTCAATCACTTGTGCCTTCTCCTCTTCACTTTCTTCCATCTTTACAATAACCTTACGAGGTCTACCTCTCTTTCTAGGAGCTTGAGGTTGAGGTTGTTGAGCTTCTTGTTGCTCTTTCTCATCATCTACGGTTGATGATGCTTCAGCTTCAGCTATTGCAACTGAAAGTTCCTTAGTTTTTTGTGGCTTTTTCTTGCCCATCATCAATACTCACTATTTCTTATTTCCAAATTTTCAATTCAAAGAGATCACGAAAGCTGTACCATCAATACCAAATCTCCCAACCCTTAACCCTTAAATTCGTTCACTGGATATGATAGGAAGAAAAAGATGATTCTGTTTCTAATGCAAAATACACACACATACCCTTTTCTTAATTTTTATTTTGCAATATGTTAAAAGCAAGAAGACCAATATCTTTGACCAGAATCCTTGTTCTGGAAACTCTATAAAAGCAAGGCCTTTGTAAACTATAGTGACATAAAAAAACAAACGACTATAGGTCTTCATTCGGGTGCCAATTAAATAAACCATTCATAGCATCATCTTTCACTTTCCTTTTTTGTCCATTCATTCCGTCTAGTGTCATTCCAATTTATTTACACGTTATTTTCTTCCCACCACAGCAGAAAAAAGAAAGAAAGAAGTAGCAAAAAAAGTAGCTATGTTAATTGCTTATGCTACTAGAAGAAAGTAGAAAGTAGAAAGTAGAGTAGTAGTAGTAGAAGACACAGTGTGTGCAGAAGGGTAAACAGAAATGAGAAATGAAGAAGCTTTCTCCTTGACTGCTGAATAAACTAACCCAGAAGAAAGTGTGGTGAGTGGAAAAGTAATAACAGGAATAACCATGGTTAAGGGTGTGGACCAAAGAGGAGATGGGAAAAGGGCATGTGGGGTTTTTACGAGGGGTAAGATAGCCAGATTTGGTGTGTGTGTGTTGTACTACTCACACGCAGTGTTCCAGTCTGACCACTTGTGTTGCTTCCCGGGTTTCGCGTCCTTACTCTTCTGCAGCTTTAAATGTTGTTGGGGTCATCACACTTCACACAACACAAACACAGTTAGTGTGTGTTTGAGTATTTCTTTTTCTATTTTTCTTACCCTTTTCACTGTCAACTCTATCTTCAATCATTCATCCATGATCTTTGTAAAAAATGGTACTTCTTACTTCATGGATTCATGGATTGTGTCTTGTAACCCTCAGGAAAAAAAGTGAGAGTTCTTTGGGTTTTCAACTTGTTATGTGACATCCTTTTGTGCAAATGTTGTCATGGATTCAACTATGATTCTATTAGTTAATTTTCTTTATCTTGTGAAACTTGTTATTCAACAAGTTGAGCGGTGAATTTAAAACTGATTTAGATTATATAGGTGAGTGGAAATCTCATCTTACAAACCGGTTTTATGAATTGAGTTAGGTTTAAATCCATCTGTTGTCGGACCGTTATCGGACTACCTACTAATGTTTAATCTCACGTTTAAGATGTATATATCTCGCATGATCGCATGAGAGGGTGTGTTGGAAGTCCTACGTCTAGAGATAAGCCCATTTATATTATATAAGTGGATGTAAACCTCGCCTTACAAACCGATTTCGTAAGGTTAAATTAGACTTAAAATTCACTTCTTAACAAGAGGTTTTGCTAAAACTTTTAGTTCAACATCATTAGGACCTAACACCATATTCTTGGACATATTGGAGTCTCTTTTAAATTATAAAAGTTAAATATCACATGATTATGCAGACATCAAACAAAACCAGATACATGTAATGGTTGTGGTCCATATGTGATAATAATTTGAATATTATAAGAAGAGAGAAAGAAAAAAAAGATGTTTTCTGTGGCAAGTTGAATCTGGCAAATGATAAACGGATGATAGAAAAAACACAAGAGTGTGTGGTTTGTTTTGCGGGACCAAACTAGCTATGTATAACACTGTGTTGGCTTTTGACTGTGTCATTCAGATATAATATATATATATATATATAACTGAGAGAACCACCTTTTCTAAAAAACTTCTAAGGAAGCTTCATCTTTTGTTTTTTTATTTAATCACTTTCTGCCAAATGACTCAGAAAGAGTCTTGCTGGTTTATGCTTCACTAATATTACTGTTAATCTATCTTTATTGGACTATTAATATTAATACTTCTTTCATTTACAAGTAGTACTCTGTTCTTCAACAGTAACACTTTCTTTTTCACCAATGGAATAACAAATCTTTACATCTAAACATTTTAATTTTGTTATTATATACACAATATTCACCAGCAACCATTTTGTAATAAAATAATAAGAATCAGTCAATAATACTTTAACAAATAATTAATTAATTACATGTCAATCATTAATATAGATTGTTAGTACTTTTTATTTATTTGAATAAAAAACTAATATATATATATATATAAATATATAAATGGTGTGAAAATAATATATATAGTTTATAGGATTCAACAAAAGTCTAGCTACTGCAAGACAGGACCACTGATTTGGTACTTTTTGAATAATTGGCTTTTAAAGCCACTGATGATTTATAATTGCAACAAAAAAACGATATTTTACTTTATGATAAAATCTATACCATTATAGAATAATGTAATGGATGAAGTGCATATTTTTTTTTAAATTTTATTCTTTAAGTAGTTATTTTTAATTAAAATAATTATTTTATAATTTATCTTTTAAATAGTTTTTTTTTTTAAATTTAACCATTTTTTATGATTTACCTGCTATTTAAATTTGACTATATTTTTAAATTAAAATAAATACTTATAATAAAAATTAACTGTAAAATAAATAAAATATTTATAACAATATATATATATATATATATATATATATTCTCTATCATTAATATTAACACTTAATTTTCAACTTCTACTTTCTGCCACTAACATTAACTCTCAATTTAATTGGATATATAAATATCCTAATTCAAAGTTTCTAACATATTTTCACCAACATAAAGGGCACAATTTCTCGACTTAAGAGCTATAATAAATAGCCTTAAAAAATAAATGAAAACATTGATGTTGATGACAACATTAATAGTTTTGCATATTTAAAAGAAACACTTTTTATTATATGTGTTTGTTGTGTTGGTGATAGAAGTGGTAATTTCAGAAGAAGAATATGTAACATGTATTTTTGAAAGTTTGTTAAAATTATACATTCATAATGTTTGGCAAATATTAAATGTAATATCTTATTTAAATAGTAAAAATATTATATAAGAGTTATCACATATTCAATAAAATAGAACATAATCAGAAAATATAAAGTGATATTATAGTTATTCAAAACATGACTACAATTAAATTTTATATAAAAATTACTAAGCCAAAATTATATATATATATATATATATATATATATATATATATATATATATATATATATCTGGTTTTCTAAAACAACCAAAAGAAAACATCTACCATAACATCTACACATCTACATTATCTCCATCGAGTACCTACTTTACGGAAATATCATTTGTCTCTGCTCACACCCACTAGATGATGATCGTCCAAGAAAATAACACCCAATAACAACCAACAAAGAAACACACAAGTAGGGTAAACTAATGATAAAAATAATCCAAACATGGAATATTAAGTTGCATCATATATCACATTTCACATAAAATTATTCAAACATCTCAATCATGCCTTTGACTTAGACTTGACTATCCGGATATAGTATGAATATCTAGCTATGACACTTATGGTGGTCTCTTACTGCTATGTAGAGTCATTGTCAATGGGTTTCACCCTACCACACACAAGGTTGTTCTATTCCACGTCTTAGGTCATACTGGAGCACCTAGACTATAACTTATGGTCACTCTCATCACATGCATCTTTCTTCTCTAATTAAGAATAAATAATCATTAGAGTGTCAGGATAACCCCAAAGACTGAGCTTCGTACATTCATGCCAATAACACTTTGACACAACCATTAAGAATTCTCCTTAGAACTCTTATAAACCTCAATTCCATATCATCATATATTCCAAACCATATCACAAAATATTAGATAACACATCATATCCTTTAAATCCAAACATAGAAGAGAAGAACAATTAAAGCAACCAAGAAAACCTAGATCTACTTGTCCAATGCCAGAATTAGGCGTTCAACGAGCAACCTTCACTCGCCCATGAGGCAAAAACAGTGAGCTAACTCGCTTAGCCACTGAAACTCATTGCCAAAACACCCCAATTACTCGCCCAGCGAGCCACCTGCTCGCCCAATCACTCTGGATAATTCTCCAAAACACTAATTTTGCAGAATTTGCACCTTCTTAACCTCACATATCCTATCCTATGCACATCTACCAACTTTTACCGCTTCTAATTGATATTATAAGCCACAAAGCATATACCTAATCCATTCCAAACCAAATTTAACTCAATTTATCATGGAATTCCAACTCAAAATTACCTAAAACACTACTTTTTAGATCGTAAACGAATTCTACAAATTTTAACTCATAACTAAGCCACTTAAGGGACTAAGCCATTTAGGGATCTAAACAAGTCCAAAACAACCCAACAATAGACCCCAAACCTTCCACTTTGCTTCAGACCTTCTACTTCTAAAACTCACTACTCAAAATCTAACCAAATGACTACCACTTTATTCTATATCACCTATTTACTAACTCATAACTCAAACAAGTTTTCAATAACCACAAAACAAACCCTAAAATTTAGTTTTCCTCATTTAACCATTTTCTCAATCTTTCACCTATTGAAACCTCCACTTTAGACCATAACCAAACTGAAAATAACATGTTCTCCACTAATAATGCTACTTCAAACCTTTACACAATACAACTTCAAAAACTCAACTCCAACCAATAATAATTCAGTAATATATCAGATTCACTCATAGTCACATGCTTCAATTCATTAATACACATAATTTAATTCACTAATTTTCTCATTTAACTATCACATACTCAAATTCATCAAGATATTTATTTAACATCACCAACTACCAATTTCACTCAATTTTGAAACACACAAAAATAGATTCAAACTCATAATAACATTATAAATAAAAAATTAGTTTCTCTTACCTTAACACAACACTACCACGACTTTATATAGCTCGTTGCCCTTGCTTCGAGCTCAAAGAACTCTAGAAAAACGTATAAATCACAACAACATGATCAAAACGAGCTCTTAAGACCTTTGATCCACGAAAAACTAGAAAAAAAGAGATGGACGACACATGCGAGGAAACTTCTAGTGGAATGTGTCTTAAACTACGAATTTAAGAAAAAAAAGTAAAAATTTACTTGCTTTAGAAAAAAAATTTGATTAGATGATAATGGAGATTACACCGCTATGATCTCTTAGATGTATCCTGATCGTCAAATAGATGATTTAGGAGTCATAAATTATACTGATTAATTAAATTTATATTAAATTTATTTAAATATTGAATATTTAAATTTTTTATATTTTTAATTGAGTTTTTATAAATTTGAATATTTTTAATTGAATTATATTAAATTTGTTTCATTATTAAATATTTAAATATTTTATAATTTCAAATAGACTTTTATTATTTAATTTCTTTGATAAAAATTACATAATTATTATCTTATTTATTTGTTTTTATATCATTTAAAAATATAAGATTTTTGTGATAATATAATACAACATTACATTTAGATGTCTTTTATTTTCAGTGTCTTAAAAATGGTTCAATTTTTTGTTACAAACAAAATTGAATCCAACCAATTAAATAATAGTTTTTCTTTTCAGAATTAAATAGTTTTTATCCATTTTATGTTAAATAAATTAGAAAATACGATATTCCTGTATACAAACTTTATAAAGTATAGGTGAAGTTATTGCCTAATAGTTTTTTTACAAACTTGTATAAATAAATAGCAAATATATTTTACCGATTTAATATATTTTATAGTGATAGGCTATATTAAAATAAAAAATAAAAGGTAAAATTTATTTTATATTCTTATAAAAATTTAAATATTGGTTTTTTCTTTCTAAAAAAAGTTGTATTATTTTTATTGATATAATCATGATTGATAATAATGATAGACAAAAATCTTCTTTTTATCTTCAAATATTGGTTGTTAGTAATCCTTATAACTCTCTCACTATAAGTGATCATGACATTGTTTAAGAAACTTATAATGATGAGTACAATAATTTCACACCGCTTGACCCTCACATAAATATTAATATAAAATTATATTTCGTCATTTTTAAACTATAACAACAAAGTTAAAATGTTTTTTATTAAAATAACAAAACACAAAAATTAAGTCAGAAACACATAATTAATATTTTAAAATATACAAACAAAACAAATTTACGAAAAATGTGATGAGTTCTTCAAAGATTTACTTGAATATGATAAAATGTAATCAGATAAGTTTAAAAGAAAAGCTAAAATAAATGTTTTGTAACTTTTTTCTAAACTATATTATTCGTATATAATTCTTTTTCAGTGTTATTGATGACTTATCTGAGAAAAACTATAATAATAAGCATTTTATAACTAGGAAAGAGAGGTTTTACTTAAAAGTATTTATTAATAAAAGATTATGTTCTGAATAAATATTTATAAAAAAGAGTACAAGAAATTATTTTCTTATAAATTAAAATATGTTTAAAATCAATGAAAGCACAATTACAATTAATTCAATTCAAACATTTCAAAATATATCATCAACGATTTCAATATTAAAAACACTTCATAACTCATCAAAAGTTACAATATTTTCACTCACTTTAGTGTAGTTTGTATTATTAATTGTTTGTATTATAAGCAATAGCATAATCAAAATTGGAAAACTTCAAATATCAGTAGAACATTGATAAGAAGATGGATTGATGAAGAAAATAATGTCTGGTAATAGAATCGGTAAAATTTCACAATACTTATAGACAAAGTTAAAGAATTATGAATAGTGAAACTTTATGGTAAAAATAAAATTTCTTCAGATAAAATTATGATGAAGTAAACCTTTTATATTCAAATACTTATTACCATTTCTTCTTCTTTCTCTTTAAATTCTTTCCTCCATAATTTAATCATATCTCATCGTAATTAAGAACTTAACTATCAATTTTAACCAGTTAAATTATCATAGTTAAAGAACTTAAGTATCAATTTTAAACAGTTAAATTTTTAAATAAATTATAAATTCTCGTTTATTCTAAAATTTATTGCTCTTTTTTTTTTCTTATGATTTTGTCATCAATCTTAATAATTAGTTGAAAAAAATATCTTCTCAACTTAGTTAAATACATACTAAAATTTCGTTATTTGATTATTTTGTTTTGGATAGTAGATTTTGAAAAGTTTTATAGGTTGGATTTAGAGATTGATTTGAAGAAATAAATTTTAAATAAGCGAAAATATTTGTTTTTCATAAAACCATAAGATATATTGATTATCTAGATGTCAAGGTGAATTGATCACAAGATTTTTATTTTTATGTAGAGACGGTATTTTGGTTGAAAATTGTTTAAATGTTTGAAATTTATTGTTATTTGAGTTTTGGATTAATAGATTTTATTAAAATATTTTGAATTGAATATTCTTTTTTAGAAGTTGTTTTGGTAGCTAGATTATTCATGTTAAGGTATATTTTGACTTATTTTAGTTTTAGTTTGATGTGAATGAAATATATAGAGTTTGAATGATTAAGATTTAATTGAAATGAGTGAAGGATGATGTTTGAACACATTACTCATTTTGGGTTGTACTAATTTTGTATGTGTTTGAGAGTTATATTTGTTAAAATAATTTTGGTAAAACCTTTAAAAATTGCTTTGGTTTGCTCTTATATTTTTACTTATGTGAATAATTTTTTACTTAAGCAAAAATAAAACAAAAATTCATATCTTATTTTTGTTTTACTTTTGCTCGATAAAACAATTTGTATGCTTTATTCCTATTGATTTTTTTTTTGTCGATAATAGTGGTAAAAGTTTTGGTGGGACCGATTCATCATGACCATTGAAATACGAATCTTGAGAAAATCTTTCCCCTTCCATGTGCATTTGGATTTTATGCAAAAGAGGTGCAACTATCTACCATCATTTTCTTCTATCTTATTTCACCAATTATATACCTCACTCAATAATTCATACACTACTTTATTACCATGTTTCTTTTCTTTTTATTTACCCATAATATACTATGTTTCCATTCTTAATTCTTATGAAATAATATTGTTAGAATTCATAATCTCATATATATATATATATATATATATATATATATAACATCCCAAATATACAGCAATAAACTATATATTAGAATAATTACGATTAATAATAATCCAGTACAGTTTTTCCAAAAAAAAACGAACGCGCAAGGACGAACGTTCTTACAGTAGAGTTACAAGCTTTAAAGCCGAACATAAAGTAGTATCTGACCGAACGGTTTACAGGTGAAAATACCGAACGGTCGAACATAACCAAAATAAAGGATAAGGGGGGTCGAACGACCACTCTATCAAACACCTAATACTACTAGTCGAACGTCCTACGGTTCGGCCTTCACTTCCACATCTACGCGATTCGCATCTTCCAAATTTTCTTCTTCCAGCGCCTCTTCAAGTAGCGCACTTCCATCTGCTCACATCCACACGGATGATCATTGCAAAGACAAGACGGACATACAGATACAGGACAACACAAAGAAATACACAGGGTAAGCTTATGTAATTTAATTCATACATCAACATTTAAAACAAACATTCCAAACACACAAGAATATTTCAACATATATAATTATCCAAAAACTATCACTAGACGGACCGTCCGGACTGTATGAATCTGCGTAGCTACAGGCGTTCTTGCACCCGAGTGATGTAGTAACTGGGATACACTCAACAGCTGCCACTCGAGGTTAGCCCTATCCAAAGTACCCCTAAGGACTAGGACCTCCTGCCGTTCCCACACATGACCTACCCCCTCTACGTGAGGATGAGTACTCACAGAACATCAGGATGAACAGTCAGCATTAGCATAACCACAGTCATACTTTACCAATTCCAATATTCAATACATGAGTCGTTCCTCCCCGGAACGCTCGTTCAAATTCCATAATCGTATATTCTTTCCATATAATGTTCACCCTTTATAATCCTTTACTTTATTACTATTTTCATCATTAGTTACAAGGACATGAAATAACGAACGTTCAGCCCTCTGAAGAACGAGGACGAACGATAAAAGTGAGATCAATGATTCTCCCGTTCGGTACAGAAGAAGACTAAGAGAATATCTTTTAAATTTAAGAAGTGAACTGAGTAAACTAGAGCAATCTGTGACGAACGGTAATTACCACCTGAGTTAGTTAAATGAACTAACTCTCTTGAGTTAAATCAATTCTTAAGAAATAAGTCGAGTAAGAAGGTCTTAAACCATATCTAATGTAGAGAGAAAACAATGGATTAAAGACTATGTTTCAATTAATTCACCCACGAAAATCCAATGCCAGTAAATGACCGAACTTGGAAAAATATATTATTACAGTTGAACGAACGTTATTTTATCAAGGTTGATTATACAATAATACGAGCGCTTGGTATAAGACCGAGCACTACTTAGGACGAACGCTAGGTGTAGGACCGAGCGCTAGGTGTAGGACCGAGCGCTTCTTATTACGAACGCTAGGTATAAGACCGAGCGCTACTTATTTCGAACGCTAAGTATAAGACCGAGCGTTACAAATTCTTCTTTTAAAGTACGAGGGTATAAATATATTACTATTTTATTTCAGACATCCGGATACCACTAGGCTGAGTCGATCGTTCAAACCTAGTATTTTACAGGAGGACGCTCGTTCTCGACTAGAGTTCTTTCCAAATGAAAGAATTCCATTTTTAATAGTTTACTAGAAAACCGAACGGTAAATGACCGTTCGATAACGAACGTACATTGTCATAGTGAGAATGTCATATTCAGATTTTTCATCTATCTTTCAACTCACCTTTCAACATAACAGTTCATATCTTATAACTTCATATCAAGTATCAATTTACATACTTTACAGAATTCCACATTAATAATTCATACTTCATAGTGATAACTCATATTCACATTTATACATTTCAAACATCATCATACATATCAACCAGCATGCATCATATTCATTCAATCCACCTAAACGAACGTTCACACAAAGCAGAGCATACGAATTAAATCAAATAAGCTTCCCTTACCTCTAGAAGTGACCGAACGTCCCTCAAACTGAGACTTAGTTCACCGAACTACGATCCTTCCAACTCTCAACGTTCAACGACTCTTCGAATCAAAGTAAAACAACAGACCACACTCGATCAGAACGAAGCTAAAGGCTCATGCCACCAGAACTGGTTTTGCATGTTTACCAGAACGAACGAGAGAAAGAAGAGGAGGACTTACCAGCTCAGCTTCAAAAACCGAACGGTTTCTCTGGAAGCCCTTGTCGCCGGGAGTCCTTCTATGGTACCGGAATAGTGATCGGAGGAGAGGAAGGGTGAGTTTCAGTAGAGAGAAGGGGGAGTTTTCTAGAGAGAAGGAGGAGGAAATGGAAAGTCTGAGTTTTGGGAAGAAGAAGGTGCATGCAGAAGAGAGTGGGAAGAAAGTTTCAGAAAAATCATTTCTCTTCCCATGTAAAACGAACGTCCGCTCTCCTGCTGACACCTGCATTCCACTATCTGATTTCAGATTCTCATTTCTTGACACTTGGCGTCAACGCAGAGGGGTTTTGAGTGCGTTTTAATGAGATTAGACAGGTGGGTTCTGGGTGCATATTTACGAGGTCTGACAGGGTTCTTCAGAAACGAGAAAGGAAGGTGCGTGCAGAGAGTGGAGCGTTTTCCTGAAAACTTCAGTTTTGTTTTTCCCCCGCCGAACGCACGTCCACTCTGCAGTCGACACCTGCTTCCCACTACCGATTCCCGACTCCCCTCGACATGACACCTGGCATCCGTTAATGAAGTGTCTCGTCCTGCGGTCGCCACGTGCGTTGCTGAGGTGTCTCGCTCTCCGACTGCCACGCGGACTCCAGCGAATGTACGTTATTTTCCAGGGTCTTACAATATATATATATATATATATATATATATATATATATATATATATATATATATATATATATATAAAATATTGTATGTTTTGAAATTTGAAACTTGTTAAGATTTTGTTTTTATAAAAAGTTTTAGAAAGATAAAAATGTATTTAAATTATTTTTTACGCAAACTCTTAAATTATAAAAGATTATTAAATATACTGAAATAATATTAAATGATAAAATAATTATATTTAAAAGTAAATTTTAATGTAATAAATTATGAACATAAACATAAACTAATTTAATTATCTGATGTAAACCTTTTTCTGTGATCTCCCCAATTAATTCAGGAGTTTCTAATAAATATTCATTAAAATGCTCCAAGTTTTGGGTGGATCTCCCTAACTATTTTCAGGATTCACCGATTTTTTAGGCATTTATTGAATGGAGAAAGTTTCACACTGTGTTGATGAGACTTGGTGATGAAGCCATTTATTTTTGAGTTATTAAAACGAGTTATTCATTTTGGTTAGGCTTCATCTACAGATTAATAATTTAGCGAGTCAATTTAATCTGCTCTGACCTATCATGGTATATTAAACGAGTTACTTTATTTAATTATAATTATTTTTTAATTAAAATTTAAATAAAGTTCAATTTAAATACAATATAAAATAATATTAAATTCTAAATGCAATCTAAAATCATATTAAATTCTAAATGTAATTCAAAAGCTCAAAATTAAAATTTATTATCTAACATCAAATATTGTTATCACTCATTTAACAATAATACTGTAATCTTAAATGGATAAATCCACGACATTTCATCTCTTGGAACATCTTCTTTATTCTCATCTATAATAAACAAATATTAATTAATAATATTGAAACACTAAATAATAATAATAATTAAATTAATTTTATAGTATTAAAATAATGTTATATATTACTTTAAAATCATGCAACTAATATTGAGAGAAGTATATTTGAGGTTTTTATTTTTTTTAATATAATTTAGTATTTATAATTTATGGGGATTGGTAAGACAACTTGATTTAGTAGGGATTCAATATGATTTAATTCAGAGTGAATCAAGTTCTTTTTTATCTATGTCAAAACTTGTAATTTTTTTTATACATAATATACTTAAATTTGTGATGGATCGTATTAGTTTGCGAGTTTTAGTTCAAAAGTGGGTGATATAATTGTTAAGAAGAAATTAAGATTTTCTATAATATAGTTTTTTTTTATAGTAGTTCAGTAAAATGTGAATTAAATTTGATGTTATGTATAAATTGATAAGAAAAACAAACTCATAATTATTATCTTTAAAGTTTATATTGAAGATAATGTTTTAGTAGTTTACCAAACCACATCAAATTAAAATGCTATATATTAATTTAGGCAGTGATTTAATCCAATATTTTCTTCTACAATTAGTATAAAAATTCAGAGTAATGATCACACTTTATGATACAATTGACACTAAAACTGACATTAAATTTCACTCTTCTATTCACATTTTTTATAATACACTCATTTATCAAACATATAAAAATAACAAGTGATCAAATTCATCATGCTTTCTCAATTCTACCAATATTTCACCTATGCAATAAAAATCAATAAACAAATACAAAGTTTGAAAATTATATAACGTATTTTTATGATTGGAATGACGTAAAATGTTTTACTTTTACGAGTAATGAGTAAGATAATATGTATAATAAAAGTTCATAATTATATTTAGGAAAACCAATGTTCTTTATATAAGTTATATTTTGATGAAAGAAATAAAATATAATAGTAATTAGAATGGTTATGCTTGATGTGACGATTAATATCATCTTAACTATATTTAGGAAGGAATAATCTGAACTTAGTTCTTAATTTCATATTTAAATGGAATTTTGTGGCAATATGAATAATGACAAGTTGTTGTTATCGGACTGAAACATGAATATTAACAGAACATTTTTTTTTCAAATTAAATATTTAAAATAATTTTGGATCTATCTGAGTAAAGTAACATGATTTGAAACATTTGCTTTCTCTTGTTTTGTTTTATTGTATTTGAAAGATAAATGTCAGACATATGAATACGTCACAACACACACCTTCTAAATTGATGTTGCAGATAAGTAGTGCTAAATTTATGGTTTTATTATATAGATTTTATGACATGTTTTATAATATAAATTGTTTAAGTATTAAAATAATATACTTTAATATATTAAATTATGTGTCCAAAATATATATATATATATATCTGTCTCAATTTAAAATATTTATTGTTGTCTTAATTATACTAGTTAAACGTTTTCTATTTTAATCACTGAACTAACTATAGTCTATAGTTAATAATACAAGTTTAAAAAATGTCAAAAAATTATCATATTTTATTAGTATCTCTTTGATTAAAGTTGGATTAGAGTCACTTTTGTTGAATAATGTCTCAGTTTTATCTCTCTCTCTCTCTATATATATATATATATAAACATTTTTGGAAAAATAAACCATTAAAAGGGACTAAACAATTTTGTATTGGTTGATAACTTATCTATAGCATGTTACCCTAAAAAATATTATGATGTGCTTTTTTTATTTATTAAGTTTTTTAAAATCATTAATCCTTACAATACCTAAGAGAAAGCTACAATTTCGTTCGGCAATTAATACTGGGCCCTTGGCCTTTCCATCGGCCCAAATTGAAAATCCAACAACATCATCTTCGGCTCAAGAGTATTTCATCCTACACCTCCAAGATCTCATCATGCATTTCCAAAAATTCCATTTTTAACCTTCTGACATCTTATCATTATTCTACACCTTTAACTTTATAAAAAAATTTATTTTTAATTTTAATAAATATATTTTTATTTTATTTTCTTTTTCTTGTTAAAAAGACTCTACACCACCTTAATAATAATTAAATTTAAAATTCTAATATTATTTAATATAATTTTATATTTTAATAATTATTAAAATATAATTTATATTATAATAATAGTTATATTAAAAATATATAAATAAAATAATTAAAATAAAAATAATAACAAAAAAGTAAAATTATATTAAATAAAATATTAAATATATTTAAATACATTAAATTATATTAATATATTAAATTAAATTAAATAATTATTAAAATTTAAATAATAAACAAAATTTTAAAACAATTATTTATCAAATAACAAATAAAATTATATTAAATAAAATATTTAAATATACTAAATTATATTAAATTATTAAATTAAATTAAATAATTTTTAAAATTTATATATAAAATAAAATTTTAAAAACTATTATATTTATCGGATATGGATATCCTATTCATAACTTATCGGATATCTGATTAACAAATTTTTCAAAATTTTGTTTTTTTTAAATTTTAATAATTATTAAATTTAATTTAATATTTTAATATAATTTAACATATTTAAATATATTAAATATAATTTTAAGTATTATTTTTATTTTCATTTATTCTTATTTTAGTTATTATTTTTCAATTTTTTTAATAAAATTATTTTAAAAATATAAATTATATTTTATTAATTATTAAAATATAAAAATATAATAAATAATATTATAATTTTTATTTAAGTTTAATATTTATTAAATTTTAAATAAAAAGCAAAAGTATTAACATATTTTATAGATTTTAATATATAAATAAGTTTTTTAAAATTTTCATTTTTATTTAAAATTTAATAATTATTTAATTTATTTTAATGTTTTATTATAATTTAATATATTTGAATATATTAAATCAAATTTATTATTATTATTATTTATTATTATTATTATTATTTTTATTTTATTTTTATGTTTTTAATATAACTATTATTATAATATAAATTATATTTTAATAATTATTAAAATACAAAATTATTTTAAATAATATTTAAATTTTAAATTAAATTATTATTAAGTTAGGGAAGATTGTTTTTAATAAAAAAGAAAATAAAATGGAAAAATATTTATTAAAGTTAAAGTAAAGTTTTGAAAAAGTTGGAAGTGTAGGATGAGATACCAAAAAATTAAAAGTGGAATTTTTGGAGGTGCAGATGAGATCTTGGAAGTGTAGGATGAAACACTCTCGCCTCAAAACCTTCGGAAAAATCTAGCCTGACAGTATTAGGTGTTTTTCTTATTGCATGCCCATTATTACTAACTACACCTATACTATTAGAAAAAAATAATTAAAATATTCTTCCTCCACTCTACTCTTTAAGAGAAAGAATAAGAGAGAATTCAGTTTTAGAAAAGTTTATTATGTAAATTATCATGATTTTAAACTTAATTGAACCTTAAAATAATAATATGTTCAATAAACACAAATTTCATAAAAATAAATTATAATTTAAATTTTAAGTTTAAGTTTAATTTAAATATATAAAACTTATTTATAAGATAATATATATATATATATATATATATATATATATATATATATATATATATATATATTAAATTAACCTTATTTTTGATAAATATGAGACTTTGAAAAATATATATTCTAAAAAAACTCATTTTGAAAGATATTATTGATGTTGTTTGAAAATTTTGTTCTAAACAACTCGTTTTAGAAAACTCATTTTGAAAACTCCCTTAATTCTTTTTCTAAAAATTCAGAAGTAGTGTCCCAACAGTCATGGTTTGAAAATTTAAAAAAAGAAACTTACTTTGAAAGATTTCCAGAACAAAAAATCCGGAAGTCTCTTTTATAAAAATAAAATACTTATTTTAAATATTAATTTTGTATTAAATATTTGATAATCGAAGCATAGTTTAATAAAGATTGATCCAAATTTAATTAGGTTAAACTAAGGTTTAAAGACTTGGCCTAACAATCACATCATATCACTTTCACCTTTTGACAACCAACATCTTTATTTTCTTCGTATTTATCTGATTTTATCGGATAAGATGAACCACGTCTCACAACCCTATTTCTCTCCTTTCATATTTTCAAAAAAACTTATGTAACAAATACTTTTCTATTTTTAATAAACAATTATAATTATTCATATTTCAATTAGAGTTAAAGCTTTACGATAACTTTAGTTATCTTTAATTGAATTATTATTATTTTTTATCTATTGAATATTAAAAAAGTAAAAATATATACATTTGTCGTAAACTTCAAATCTATATAAGCTTTATTTTATTGAGTTTTTGAAAGCTCAATCATATTATTTTCCACCGTATTATCACAAAATGTCATGTTTGTATATTGTAACAATAATTTCTTATTAACTCGAGAAAAATGTGGATTAAAGTATAATCTTAAATAATATCCTTATTTTCTGCACATCACAGTTTATTATAATTTCTGATTAACTTAAGATACTGACACTGTTTGCATCATATGCTTGTAAAGAACTCTTGCCAGATATTATTATTATTATTATTATTATGATTAGTATTATTACTATTAGTATGCAAAAACCACGGGGCAGAACATAGATGATTTGTATGAAAAGGTGGAAAACGATCTGACAGGTACTTTGGTTTTAGAATTTGATTGCATCTAAAGCATTAGTGGCTTAGGATGATGCTAGACATGATTTGAGATTGGGATGTAATATTTTTCGTGGTAAGAGTTTAACTGAGGAAAAAGAGGGATTTTGAATTTGTTTGTGGTTATGCTCCTTCTGATCTTAACACGGATTTGGCTATTACTAACAAAGATGGGATGTCTGTGTTATTTGCTATATTCATCACCTTCTTTCTTCCTCTTTTGTTCTAACTCAAAACTTGCTGTTTTTTTCTACTCAGAGTAATGATTTAGTTTCCACCTTCACTCTCAACTTTTTCTTCCCTTCTATTTTTGTTTATTTTTAACTCATGTCTCTTTGAATTTTAACTTCATACCATGTTTTGCCGTATGTGTGCTTCAGTTTTGGTTTTTGTTATATTTTGTTCACCACGTGTTGGTTCAATTGTCTGATGACTCCAAGGATTTGGCTGATTGTGAAGCAGGTTTCAGTTGGAAATCTGGTGTAGACTTTGATGGTTCTTCCATTTCCAAGGATGCTTTCAGTCACAAGAGGGTTTTTGAAGTGAGTGGATATGGAAGGATCTTATGATTCATCGTCACGCAATGGAGAAGCTGGTAACAGAAACCTTCAGATCATTGAATACTCTCCTTATAAACCTTTCAACATGATGATACCCTCACCTTGGTTCGATCTGAGAGTGTTTTATGTGAGAGTGAGTAGAATTCAGGTTGATGAATCCACCCCGGAGTTTCTCTCTCTCCATCATATTCCTCTCAGTCCTGATACCCTTCTGGAGGTGAATGGTGTTAGGAGCAGCATTTACTGTGATGCAGAGTCTTCAGTTCTGAGAAGGGATAGAGTGGATAAGAAATCTGAGGAAGCTACCTTTGTTAATACAGATAGTATACGTTTTACTGGGAGCATGAAGTTTGAGGTTTATGATAAGGAGCTTTGTATTCTCTCTGGGGTTCTGGAGATGTCTAATACCAATGGTTTTGTTGGGGAATCAAAAACTAGTGTCAAGAAATGGAGTATGAGTTGCCAAACAGAAATGGCACCTGGCTGTGGCTTCTTCAAGGGAAAATATGTTGCTGTAACTGAATTTCCTTGCCCTGAAATTGAGGTTTATGTCACTGGCAGCTTCTCAGGAACACCTATAATCTTAACCAAGACACTGCAACTCAATTGCCGAAAGAAGCATAACAGGAAATCTGCCTTGGATGCCATTCCAGAATACGAAACTACTGAAAGTCACAAAGATGTATCTGATCATGGACATGATTTGCAGGTAAAAGAACTGTAAATTTTTGGGCATCATGTTTTGAATTCTTTGTTTTTCTTGGATTAAGATTTCATATAAATGACACAATCTCTGTATAATATAGAAAATTTCGCATAAATGAGGTTCTATGAATAAACTAACTTTGCTGGATATGGGCAGCCACAAGTCACAAATAAACTATTTTTTATTATTTGTGGGAACAACTGATAAACTTCATTATTTTTCTGTTTTTTATTCTCCGATGTTCCTTGCATTACAAAAAGAGTCTTTCCTAAGGACAATTCTTAGTGAGGTCCCACAGAGTCTTTCTAAGGACTCTGTATATATGTAATTCTGTATGTGTGCTTAAAGATAATGTTACTGGTATGCTGTTCATTTGGAAAAAGAACACATGAAATGTGATATCATGGTCACATATTTACGGTTCATTCTCAAAACTCCGAGGAGACAAAAGATTTAATTTTTAAATGACCATGTGTTGGATCCTGATCTAGAATTATGGTTGGTAATTAAGGAAAGCAATCATGATCAAGGAACTTGATCTCTTGAAATCTATAAGAATCAATGTGATCTGAATTATGCAGTTAATAACTAGAATATGTTATATTGTCTTCTTTCCGTTTTTAGCTATAACATTTATGGGAATACTAATGTACAGAACAGAATTAATCTCATTCATATTTATACCTCTGATTGTATAAGAAAAGTATATTCACGTTTCAACATAACCATTAAATGATTTTGTCAAATGCCGCCTAGTGGATAGATGCTTGACATGATTTGCACATGTTATGTCTCTAGTTCTCTCTTTTGCTTGTATCAAACTTTATCTAATTTAATCTCTCATATGTAAAACACCATAATACCAATTAAATAAATAGAAGATGAGACAACAAAAAGATTATTTTAACCAAAAGATTGATGTTTTTTAACAGTAACTTTTCTTTTTTAGCTTATATTCTTGCCTAAACTCAAAAGCAGTACACATCTACATGGTGTAAACTTCTAAATTGGATTGAGAAAAAGACTTGTCAAATTACACCGGAACATTCAGCCTTCCCTTTCTTTTATGACACAACCACGTTAATTCTGAGCATCTGCATTTAGAGCTTGGTTTTTCATTATGGTTTCATCTTCGCAACATTTACTATGCATGCATTGATCCATGCCTTGATTTTCTTTGAATGTTGTAAGAATTCCATTTGAACAGATCTTTTGATCATGTAAAACATTATACTTGTTACATGTGAGTTATTTACCCCTTAATTTGTCCTGATATTGCATCCAAATTCATAGCTAGTGATAACCTCCCCTTGTTTTTGCTTTATAGCATGTTGACTACAGAAGAAGCTTCAAAACGGAACAAGAAGAGGATTACAACAGCATGTATTGGCAAAGAACAGCGTATGCAGACGGTGAAGATGGTGAACTATCATGGTTCAATGCTGGGGTACGTGTTGGTGTTGGAATTGGACTTGGCATCTGTGTAGGAGTTGGAATAGGGGTTAGCTTGTTAGTACGCTCATACCAAACAACTACTCGTAATTTTAAAAGGAGGTTCATATGACCCCTAATGAGTTTGAATATCTATGCTCTTTAGGTCAAAGGCAAGAAACTATCAGTGATATTTCCCCCCCTTTTTTGTACACTCATTCCCCTTTCATAAGCCTTTAAACAGAATGTTCTTGTTTCAAAGGAGGGCATAGATGCTCAAATTTTGTCACCACCATCAAATGACATCCATCGTGTGATTGTTTGGTAGTTCATATAGGCTGTTGGTGGCACAAGCGTTTTCATGTAAATGGTCAGAAAATTGTGTAGCAGTAAATGGATGATGTTTGAAATTTGTGTAGTTGAATAGTTAGTTCTTTTGAACAACAGTATTTTCATTGTCAGGTTATCAAAAGTCCCTCTGCTTGAGATATACATCTGCTAGATTAGGAACAAGTTTATCATATCATATCACATGGAACTGTTATGCAGTAAATAACTTCTAGATATACTCTAAATCCCTCTTATCAGTAATTAACTAAACTGGGGATACACCTTAGTCCTAATTTTCCTGAGCTGATGACTGTATAATGAATAGTATTCATATCTTCTGCACTAAAACTATGTGTATGGTTGGATTACCCTACCAACCCTTCAAAAATTACTCATAATCCAAAATTAAACAAAGAGCATGCTTCTCCCAATGGACATTCACCATCCCAGATGGTAATCTAAATTGAGCTTAACATACGTCAGGTGAAGTTTCATTAAAAACTGCAGCAGAATGCCCATTAGCAATGTGGTTTGAGAGCTTCTCATCAGGCCCCCAAAATGCTGCACATTTCAAGTCATCCTGAACCATTAATCTGGAGAACTCCTCGTGGTTATAACGCATTGTGCTTTTTCCACCTAGTTCTTTGGGAAGGTTTTCCTCATCAAAGTAGGACTTCATGAGCTCCACACTATCTTTGTTCTTTGGGTACACAAACTTCACCTTCTGAAATGTCTTGCTATCCAAGAAGTACTTAACTATCTGCATCAATAGAAGCATAACATTAATGGAATCAGTATTATTGCCAACCGCACTAAAGTAATGACATGACTAAAAACAAAGTCACAAACCTTCCAAAAGGCTTCAAAAACTCGAGGGGGGTTGTAAAGAAATGCTATGGCAAGTCTCTCAGGGTAATGATTCTGCAAAATGTTGATGGTCTCTCTGGCTGATTTCAAGGGCACATTGTTGGTTATTGACCACCCAGTGAAGTCTATCAACCATGCCATTTGTTCTTGACCCGGTGGAAGGTCAAGCAAGGCGTTTTCCAACATATACACAAAATGCCGCATCTGATTCTCCATTGAAGTAGTGTTCTACACGCAACACATAAAAAGTTTCAGATTCTACAGACACCAAGCTCTGAGAAATAATAGCTTAACTAAGGTCAAAACTGTTCAATTGGTTCCTATAAGTATCATATCATTCTGAGTTTTAGTCTCTGAATAGATTTTTTTATCACCCTCAAATTTGTAGTTGTTTTTGAAGTTGGTGTTTTTCTAGTAAATGATAATTATAGGAACAAAGTGAATAGTTTAACCTGAAACCGATTAACTAAATATCTCCACATCCAAACCATTATACCTGCATTCCTGGTCTCAGAATAAGAACAGTTCTTCCTTGTCTATCACGAAAGCTTGCTCTATACAATTTCCCAGTCTCCCCTTCCATTGCAACCTCTTGCTGACAAATAACATTACCATAAGGCATTTAGATCACATCTATATACCAAAATATCCCAAAAGACTTTATTATGTTTTTAGTTCTTCAGATTTCAGATGAATCCAATTTCGGTCTCCCTAACTTAAAAAAAAAGATATATATATTTCAGACTCTTAAAATTTGTCAAAGTTTTCAGATCCTAAGCACTAAATTAAGGGCTCTTTTCCTTTTCAAATTTGAAAAACCAGAATGATTATTTGTTAATTCACTAACCAATATTGGATTCCACTCAAATTTGGAAAGTAGAAGCTAAGCCAGAACTTACCCAGCGAATTTCCTCTGGTTTATATGTTGATCTCCACTTCAGAGTCTCCCCCAACATCTTCTTGGACTTGTCTACATTCCAGTTTCGAGCTTCCAAATATCTCTTCAAACATGCATCAGTGCAATATACCAAACCGTGACCTGATAAGGGTCCAATTGCACCCTTCAGCTCCTTGATCTGCTTGCAGAATTTTGAACATGCATAATCAGCAACAACATTCTTACTCAACAAAACACCAGAAACACAGGGTTGTCTGTGATCCCTAAAGTCTCTTCGTGTATGAACCTCTGGAACACGAGATTCAACCAACCTAAACTTCTCCAAAACAAAACATAACATCACGAAACAAAAAGCAACACACCTTTGATTCAGCATGAAGCTCGCTGCTTTCTTGGTCTTGCTGAGGGGAACTGCTCCAACGATGAAACATGGCAACCGAAGATTCCTTGGAAAAAGTTCTTGTTTTTCACAGCCAATTCCTATCTCTAGGAATGAAGAAAACAAAACCACACACAGCAAGAATAAATTAATAAGAAGCACATGAATCACACAAACAATTTTTTTCTCCTTGTGACAACAGATCCATCAAAGAAACATAATAAGTACACAACATAAACACAGACACATAACAGAAGCAGAACCTTTAAACATAAACTATGTTTTCATTCATTCTATGGTTGTCGTTGGTTAGGTAAAAGCATGGACTTGTTCTTCACAAGAAGACAATAATTCAGAAGAACCCAGAAGATCTTCACAACAGAGCAATGTGAGGAGAGAAGAGAAGTGTGATAAGTGTGTATGAAAACAAAAACAAAGGACACTGCAATAATAACAAACCATAAATAATTGACTATATTTCGTCAAATTTGTATAAATTCTTTATTTCAACGATAATATTTTTTAATTGACTGACCATAAACTATATTAATAACCATTGATTATAATATAAAATCAACTGTTATAATAAACTATATATTTGATTTATTACTTATTTTGGAAAGATTAAATTGACTTTATCGAGTAGAAGGTTATTGGAGAGATACAATGTTATTAAAATTTGAAGTCAGTATGATTCTCTATCCAAAATTTTAAAATAATAAATAAATAAGTTTTCATCTTTATATATAATGTTTTCTTTTCTTATATTTATTTAATGTAGAAATTGGGTTTACACTTAAAATTTTAACTCATATTCTAAATTACATTCTTTTTCCTTGAGTAACCAAATTCATATATTGTAACCAGTTCAGATAATATAAAATAACCATA
Source organism: Vigna angularis (assembly GCF_016808095.1). Classification (NCBI taxonomy): domain Eukaryota; kingdom Viridiplantae; phylum Streptophyta; class Magnoliopsida; order Fabales; family Fabaceae; genus Vigna; species Vigna angularis. The sequence continues at coordinate 16,448,627 of NC_068976.1, read as the reverse complement.
TAATTCTGCAAAATTTTAAGAGTGTTTGGTGTGATTTACATTGACTAATATAAATAAAATAGGTGTAATTATTGTTTTCTATCTAAATATTTAACCTTTTACGTTTTTCTTAATTACGAGTTATGGCTTTACCTGAATAATAATTACCATAAAAGATTTTGTTTCTACCAATTGATTGTAGAAAAAAAATTACATCTACAAGACCCATTTGTCAAGTTGGTAACCAGAAATTAAAGATTAATTAAATAAGATATTAAAGAGCATTAACTAAGAAATATTTAAATATTAAAGTCTTCACGTTTTTAATATAGCCTTTAATATTTTTCTATTAAACAAACAATAAAACGAAAAGGCAATAAATAAATTTATACGAAGAAAATATTAAACATATGTATATAGATGTATTAAACGCCTTAAGTTTTTTAAAGTATTTAATATTTTTAAATAATAAAATTAACAAATGAGGAGTAAAATAAAATACAATTGTGTGTTTATTTAAACTACCCTAATTAGTTTTTTTATTCCTTCTGGTAAAATTACATATTCTTAAAGTATAAAATTTTAATTAATTGTAAGATAATAGTTTACAATCTTAACAACAGATAAACACTGAATCTTCACAAAAAAAAATATATTAACATTTTAATATTTTTAGATTATAAACTTAATAAAAGTTTTATATCTTTTATAACTTTGTATAATTTTATTTAAATTTCGATACAAATTTTTTTTTAATTAATTAAATAACGTAAATATAATATTATCTTGTCATCTTATTTCATTGCCATCATATATTAAGGAGTAGTGTAAGTGATTTTGTAATTATATAAATAATATTAAAGTAATAAAAAAACCACTTATTGTGTTGGTAGTCACAAATACTTATACAAATTTCTAAGTATCTCATAGGGAAAAAGAATTAGAGAATCGATTCAAAATACTTAATTATACTATGGATTTAAAATTTAATTTAACATATATTACATATATTTAAGGTTGAGAATTTATATTTATTATTATTTTACGTAAAAGAAATGTTTGATTAAATTTGATAAGATGAAAACCAGAAATAATGCATTTAGTAAGATAAATAATGAGTGGTTTTGACAATTAATGACTTCTTTTTGGCTGAACCATTCTTCACATTCTAGATGTCGTTAATGATAGGTTTTGAATTTAATGAATTTTGAGAAACAATGGCAAAAGGGTTAAGAAATTCCAATATTAACATAACTTTTGTTTTGACGTGAAAAATAATCAGCGTCCATTGTACGCTGTTTGGTTTAGGTCTCACGTTGTTGGTGGAAACACATCTCAAACACGCATGGAACAGTCTACAAAATAAATATTAGGTCTACTTTAATCTATCATAAATTTTTTTATTTATATATTCAAATAATTTTTTTTTGAAACTTAATAAAATCATACTTAAAAATACCAAAAATTATAAATATTTAAAATTTAGGTTAAATATATTTTTATTTCTTCAATATTTACTTAAAATCAGAATTTATCTCTAAAACTTAAAAAAAATCTATTTCTTTTAATTTAATTAGATTAAGTTAATTTTTAAGTGTCAAATATATTTTTAAATTAATATTTGAATTGAGAATATATCAAACAGTTTCAAATACTAACATAAAAAAAATTTAATTCGTCAACAAAATTTAATAAAATTAATTTAAAAAAATATATTTATTCATTTTTAAATTTAAAAATAAAAATCTATCAAAATATATATCAAAATAAAAATATATTTAATTCAAAAATTTAATTAAACTCGTATTTAATTTATTAAGGGAGTTGTTGAACCATAGGTTGCAAGTCCTTCTTAGTGCGCGACTTCTCAAAAGGACAATAATAATAAAAGTTAGGTTAAATTATGTATATAAAGACAATTCCACTTTCAAAAGACATGGACATCTAGAAGAAAATTTTCCAACAGCAATACACAAAATAAACTATTATTTATACAAGAATATAATATAAATACAGGTATACAAAATTTTTAAATTGAGAAAAATGAAATTATCATTTCCATGGAAAATTATTGGGTCATTCTTTCATCTGATTGAAGAATATTGATTTTATATAAATAATTCAAAATATCTTAATATTATTGGTTTTGTTTATTAATTCAAAATTACTATTGTCTTCAAACTTTTATTATGTTGTCCATAAAAATCTCAATTTGTTTTTAAAAATCTCAACATGTAAAAGGTCAATATTTTTAACTGCTACACCTTTTGCTTTTGGTTGTTCTCTTACTTTTTAGCCAACTTTTACAACTGCTTTTGATTTTACATTTCTGTATTTGCACACACAAATAGCATGGAAAGTTCATATTCCAACTGCTTCATCATATCAATAATCAACTTCACTCATCACTATTATTAAACCAAACAAAAATACAATGCACTTCTCACACTTTATCAATGTTTGAGGTAGTGATGCAAAAAAAAAATCTTAAAATTGGATCTTTTCTATTAGTAGATCAATCATATAAATCCAAATAATATAGATTGAAAGTAAGTTTAAATTCACATTTTGAAAAAAAAAATAGAATACTTTTTTATATATCCAAATTTAAGTAATTGGATTGAAATACAAATTTATATATTTAAAAGAAAATCATTTGAATACTTGGAAGTTGATTTAATACCGCTTTTAAATTCTTTTTTTTTCAAAATTAGTTGGAAAGCTAAAATAACTTAATATAAGATAACAAATATTAGCGGATACCAAAATTTATTTAACTATATGATATAATAATTTTAAAAATAATAATGATATTTAGCATGAAACATCTTTACAAAACTTACGCGTGTAAATAAATAAACATCATTTTTTTGTTAAATCATATTAATTAAAAAATATTAAAAATTGTATGATTTGACACAATACGTCTTTTATGCATATTTTTCTTAATTTAATTTTATAATTATTATAAATAAATTATTTTTTAATGGGTTGTTATAACTGATTTACACTGGTACGATTCATTTAGTTATTTGTATTAACTATTTGTAATATCTTTGGAGTTATGAATATAGTTTTTTCTTTAAGAAATAAGATATAAAAAATAGTGTCAAATATCTCTTACACGTTGTTGTCTTCTTTCTTTTTATCTTTTTATTATCAATTTTATTTTATAACTTGTTATCAATATGATAATCTAATCATCTAATATTGACATTTTTTTTCTTTAAGGACTTTAATTTGCGTACTTTAGTCTAAACTCTTTCCAATCATTTTCTTATTTACAATATTATCTTATATTCTTAATTTTTTTAAGAATGGTTAAACTTTACCAATTTTCATTTTTTTCTTATTATTTTTTATTATTGTAATTAATATTGTTATTATAATGATTATTATTTATATTTGATTATTTTTAAATATTTAATATTGTTATATTAATTTTATAGTCGCACATGAAATATAATTATTATTAATATTTTATGTGTTAGTTATAAATATGTCAAATCTTACAAAATTTGAATTTGTAACCCTTGTAGGATACGAAGAATTTTTTCTCTTGAATATTAATTGTTGAAATACATTTAGATTGAGTGAGCCTGGGTAATGTGGAAAGAAATGAAACATCTTAACAATTAATTTATTTCATGTCTTCTCGTGGTTATAACAAAACAATGAGCTTTTAATGAAAAATTATGAGACTCATCCAATTGGTTTTATTGCAGTCTCAAAAATAAACGTAACAATATTCAATCCATACTTTTACAATCATGGTTATGACTAATCGTAGTCTTATGTGTGTCTGCGTGTGCATGTGTGCGTGTGTGTGCATGTCTATGAATTTTCTATGGTATTTTTATCATATATTGATTTAAGATATGTTATTATAATGATATTATGTTTTTTTTGTATTATAGAATGTATATGTAAAGTGAGTGTATGATGAGCATTTATATAATAATTGTTACAGAAGTGTGAATGGAGATATTCAAATATCACTAGTATATACATTATTCATCAAAATGATATCTTTTAAGTTAATGACATATTAAAATACAGTGTGTAAGACGATGTTTTATACTTAGTTTTATTTTATATTAAATTATATATGACTTCCGAAGTTGATTAATTTTGAGATGAGATTATTAAATCTATTAAAATTTAATTATGTTATTTAATGTATAGACTAATAAATATGTTGTGTCATGTTGATAGTGTACTCATACAATTCTCAAAATTTGATAATTTTTTTCTTATTTGATTATAAGAGAAGTCAATATTAACATTATTTATTTATGGTTATTTGTACTTCCTCTAGAAAAACTATTATACCTCTACCAAATTGTCCTTATGTCTAAAAATATATACCAAATATCAAAACATTAAAATTATTCGACACATTAAAGTTTTTCCTTTCTGACATAAGAATATCACAACACTTGCAATGAGCCTCTTTTCTAACTTTGGTTCTAGTTGAATTAAAAGATTATGTTTTCATCCCTCTTGTAAAAGAAGACTAACATTTGTAGAGCTAGTGAGAGTTGGTGGTTGAGATTAAATATTCACCATCACAAATTGATGACATCAACAAGGAATTTACAGCCCGGTGAAAGATTTTATTTTGAGAAGTTTTATTCCCCTACCAGTCATCTTGAGCCTGTTCTACTAGTTTCTCATTTGGAACTTTCATCAGTATCTACTCTTGAACCCCATTTTCAACTAACTATTCTGTATTCTTCTTTTTCAAGAGTTCCTTCACCTCTTAAAAAATTAAACAGAAATAGTTGACACAAAAACCTTCAGGTGTTAAATTTAAAGTCACTTGAAATCCATGCAAACAGCAACCACCCCCAAAAAATCTGAAAAAGAAAGAAAAATTGAATACTTCACTGAAAGGTCCATAGCATCTATGAAAAGTGGTAACCCAATAACGAAAATCAACACACAAATCTATACCCTCATGTTGATACTCAGACTACCAAAAACTTAATCAGAAACTAAGATAAAAAGTATCAGACTTTTCCAAGCCTACATACGTATGGATGGTAGAATACAAATTAAGATTGAAAATTATCTTGAGCAGCCAAATACTGTAATGAAAAAACTAAAATTTGTAACAGAGAAACGAAAATTTGGTCCATGCAATCATAATAATACCCTTTTGATGAAAAATAGGAAACTTCATGCTTGCAGGTGTTATCTGATGCAAGCCTCATCTGCAGTAGCATAATCTAATAATTGCTCCTGAAATTTCCGCAGTGAATTGTCTGAAAAAGAAAAATTATTTTGTTCCTTCCAGGTCTTGAAAATTAAGACATACGAAGATTGTTCTATGTAACCGAACAAAAACAGCGTTTACTATATATATAAAAAAAAAACTTACTACAATAACAAGAAAACGTAGAAGCTCAGTGCCGTGCTATTGCTGCATCGGTGCTAAGGGGATTTGGCTGCCTCGATGTTGAAGTTTTGATTCTCACCCTAAAATAATGTACAGAGATGTAAAACGGGATCAAGGTTCCATAGTATTGAAAGTTAGAAATGAGTTGCAAAGTAAAAACTAAATTGAAAACTAATACTTTCTAAATTTTAAAGTGCATATTGAAAAAAGTAGATATCCAATCTAAAAAAATTATAAAATTCCCTATTATTTTAGTTTTTTAGTCTCAAATGTCCTAAGAACTATGAAACATCAGGACATCGCAAACCCGTGTCAACTTATACCTCTGGTTGCATGAGCAAACTGATATCCCTAAACAAATGCGCTTCCTTTTGGAATCAACTCCACAACACTGGTTGTATTCAAGTCCCACTACTCTTGAAAGGAATAAGATTGGATATTTTAGTAAGCAACTCCACAACACTGGTTGTATTCAAGTCCCACTACTCTTGAAAGGAATAAGATTGGATATTTTAGTTTTAAATCTCTCAACGTTTATGGCTAGAACAGGATAAAAAAGTTCATTGACTCAAACAAATTTTGTTTTTAAATCCCTCTTACTTCCTTAAGACCTATAGAAAACTGTAAAATCATAAAAAAATCATCGAAAGAACGTAAAATCTACATTAATCTTATGATTTTTAAACAAACTGAGAGGACATACATTACTAAAGAAATGTCATAGGCAATCAAAACTCCACAAGTATAATTGCTCTGAAATCTGAATCCACAAAAATCTAAACCTAATTACTTCCTAAGCTAGAGGACCAGCTGGTGTATCCCCAGAGATGTCTGTAGTCGCCAAACCCTTCAACTGTTAAAAAAAACGATATACTATCAGCCAAGTCTCTGGATTTCACCAAAATTTAAAGGAAAAAATGTCACAAAAAATTAATATTTAACAGAACAGATCAAAAAAATAATTATAAATCAGATCATACAAATTGTTCTTAAAAGGTATATCCCAATATCTCAATAGCTAAATGGATGTCATCAGTTTTCTTGGAGACTAAACCCATTTGAATGTGTAAGCTATTTTTTTTTTCTATAGACTTATCCCATGAAGATACACACAGCTTATATTATTCTAAAAAAAGGCGAGTAAATTTTAATGTCACATGTGTTGGCGGATCCAGGTGGATTCGAACCACCAACTTCCCATATGCAACAGCAATTGGGTGCTCGTTCCGATTCGAGCTAGTGGATCAATTGTATCCTTGAGATGGTTGCATACCAAGTTTATAAGCCAAAATATTGTAAAATACTTCATGAAATTAAATTATTTAGATGTCAAACCACAAATCAAGAAAAAGGATTTTCGAAATTAATAAAGGTAAACTGAAAAAGCAAAATGAGGAGGAAAAAACAGTAGTAACTCCTCAACTTAAGTAACAAACTACTTCAATAAAACGGATGTTCTTAAAGTGATTTGAATCATACACTTGTCGAGCACACAAGACTAGGAAACATTAAACAGTCAATTACTAAATGAATATTCAATTTCAGATCATATGGTCCTCCCTGAGAATTAATTTATTATTTTATCGAAACAATATTCAATCAATTAACTTACAGACCAGGAGGATCAAACTGATAATCCATCACATCTTCCCACAAAATCTGATTCACAAAATATAACGACGAAACCGAATTCTGAGAACCAATTATAAACCAATATGTTGTGAAACAAGAGTAGTAAAACACCAAAACTAACACTAAGTAGCGGGATTATTGGCCAAACCGCACCAAAAGATCTACATGAAAACATTTACAAAAATACCTGGAAAAAACTGTTTCAGCATGTTCATAGTTAAAAAATGGAGTAGAGAACAAACCAGAGACAAATATTTTTCCCATGAATACAGAACAACGAGGATAATTTTCAATAACAATGATCAAGGATAGGAGAAGTTGAGAACAACCACCAACTTCAGGATTTCGTCAACAGTATACAGATCCCCGAAGATGTCGCCAAATATAAAAGACGTGACCATTAAGGTCGACGTTACATGACCGAACATAAAACAATCGTTTGATTATAATGCACTGTGGCTTGTCGTTGATCCAGCATGATTTGATGAAGCACCAAAGTCAAATCTCTAGATAAATAGCCTCGACGTGGATCGAAATTTTCAAGTGATAGAAGATTGATATCTAACCTGCAAATAGAGCACAAATCATGTTAGACAAAACGCACATTCAATCACCAATAAGAGCATCAATTGTTAATCATAGGCATAAATGAGATACTAATTAAGCACTAAATTATTTAATGTGTCCAGCAAATTCTACCCGAAGTTCCAAGAAAATAGCAAATATGCCAGAGAATGTCATAATTTGATGATTACACAACTGTTTGCAATGAAGACCAGACAATTCCAAACAAAGATCGACAACATGAACTAAAACTAACCATTTATACTACGCAATCCAATAAACAAAACCAAATTACAATTATGAATGTAAGTTACTTCTAAATTCCAACAAGAGAATTCAGGAAGAGCAATTATAAAAAATAGAACTAAATCCATACCCATAAGATGTAATGGTCCGAGATCAACCCATATTACCTCCAAGTCTGAAGATCCTTCCCCGCTTCGCAAAATAACACGTACATTCATCCTCTGCATGATCTCAGACTCCTTTTCAAATACTATATCTAGACTCCAAAGGAACATGTAAGAGGCCAGTCGCACAGTTCTTGACAAAGGCCAATATTGATGCTGATCCAAAGCAGAATACTGCAGATATAAGGAACCTTAAAGCTACACTAGGCACAGGTGTTTACAGCAATCTATGATCACTGACTCGTGTACCACGGCAGATTTTTTAAACATAAAAATACAACAAAATCCCAATGATCCTAAACAGAACTAAAGTACAAATGTTAGCCAATAATAGCTCCATAATACAATTGCAGTAAGACATCACCCTAACCTACGAGATTATCACAATACATGCAGGATTCTACGAGGAGACATTGACTGGTATTTATAGATAAAAACTTTAAGATAAGTTTAAAATATAAATATATATAACTAAAAAAAATGAAAAAATAAGTTTAAGTACTGCATCTGATATAAATGAACTAGTTGATGTGCATGTGCGCTCAACAGAAAATATAAACATTCGCAAACTATTATATCGTGAATCCAAAGGCACTTTGATTCAATTGTTAATATATGCATGAGCTCTCAAAGAAACATTTGCACATTTTTTATTGTAATTCCAAAGCCACTTTGATTCAATTGTTGAATAATATATAAATTTGGAACAAATATTAAAAATCATGCTGTGCCTCAGTTTAATAAATTAACTTTAATCAATCAAGTTAAAGTTTATAAAACCACAGAACTAAAAGGTGCAATTTACATTGTTCAAATCTCCTTCGATGAAGTTTATAAATTCCTTAGTTATTAATTTATTGGAAACCCCCTTCAAATCAATTCTATTGATGTGAATTACAAATCACAGTAGGGCAGAGTATATATGCTTAAACAAATAATTTATTTGCGAAATTATAAAACATACGGTCAAGAAATAATTAAAGTATGCATAAATTGTAGCAATGACTTAAATGTTAATTAAGATTCAATAAAACCGCCCTATTAATTGATTTAGATGCATGGAATAGTGTTAATTATGTATTGCAAACTCGAAGAGTAAATTCATAAACAACGAAATTAAAATGAATTAAAGTGTGCATTCAGCACTATGTACCTTGCCGAGTAGCCAATCGTTTTGTCGTTTTGTTGAGCCGATAAGCAGTAAGCGAACCAGAATATATAAAAAAATTCAGAGGGCAGAGCAGAGAGACTAAGGAAGAGAAAGGGAAAGGGGAAAACACAACACCACGGGGAGAGGGAAAAGAATCGGGGAAAAAACTACCAATAAAAGCCCCGACTCCTACCCTCCCCCAAACAAAAAAAATAACCATTTTATTAACGCTTTTCGGACCTGCCATGCAAGCGCACCTGACATGGCAAAGGTCCATAAACAAGAGCTAACATCAGAACAATCACTTACACACACCCCTCGCAACCATACCTCCAAATATATCAACCAGATCCAATAACCACATAAAATACCTAAACGATCTTACCAATACAACCTGTTCCGGTATTAGCCCCATCAAGAATCAACCCAATCAAAATACCTTAAGCCAGAGCACTCAGATACGAGATCTTTTACAAAAAATCTCAAACTCCGAATCCACCAAATCCTTTATTAATATACCTCTTAGTGGTTGTAGAAGATCCATGTAATCACGAATCGGATGGAAAATCCCGACATCTTGTAGGTTGGTTCCGCGCACGATATCTGACCAACCACGAATTCGCCATAATTCCGATTCTGGAGGAGCGGAACGATCTTCGGTCATCCGGAAGGCACAAAGTCAACGTAACACGAGGAATCTCGCGACAATTACTAAGTTGAGTCTTTCGACAAGCGACCATCAACAACATCCACCACAGAAAAACCACGATCAACGCCGGCGCCACCGAAACCTAACAACACAAAACCATAACCGTTTAAAATTAACAGAAAATTCGTAAAGGTACTACTCCTAATCTAACATACCTAATTAAAATTAACGATCAAATTAAACAATTACTTGCCTGCGTAAAACCAGTCTCCTTCGCCTCCGTCGAAATTGAAGCAACAGAACCTGCACTTAACAAAACCTAAAAACCGTTTGATCGGCCATAAGAGAACGAAGAATTTGACTTTGGACGATGAAAACGAGGGTTTGATGAATCACAAAAAAGAAGCCGAGGGCCTCACATGGGCGATGGAATGGGATGATGAAGCGTTGGGATCGTTTTATATATAACGAATCTGGAGAATATCAACGGTTTTTATTGATTTGAAACTGATTGATCCAATGGTGTGGATTAGATGAGTTTGTTGCTTTAAAAGAAATGCCGAATGGGCGGGTTGTTGGTTGGGTAAGGTATTTGCGGTCACAAAGAAAAGAAGGTTCTCGATGACGTAGATATTCTTGCCAGGCACGTTTTTTATGTGTCAGCTTCGGATATTTCAAATTGGGCCGCTTTGGATAGATTTCCTATGGGCCGATTCTGTTTTTTGGGCCTTAGACGGGATTTTTATAAAATACGGTTGTAGAATTTTTTTGAGTTTCTTATGAGATAATACTATAAGTAAATAATAATAAATATATTTAAATTCCTTTTTAAATAATATAACTTTACGAATGTATATATATATATATATATATATATATATATATATATTATATCTTGTATATATTATCTTTCACTTATTTTCTGGTTAATATATTATATTTAGTTTAACAAGATACTAACATTTTCATTGACTTTTGGTATAAGTTTGTTTTATCTTGTTATCGTTTACATTTTCTTGTTGACAACCATATTGTAACCAACTTTTACAAAATATCATTATCTTCTGCGAGTAAATATTTATCTTTATTATTTGTTTTAGTTTCAATGTAAGTGATGTAATCCTTTATTTAAAGAAATAAAAAATTGTGAAATATTTGATCCACCTCTTATTTAGAATTTATTTATATGATTCTTTCTTATTTTGTTTGCCAGGTTTATCGGGGTTATCGAAACTTTATTGTTTACTAAGAAAAAATAAGTGAAAATAAAGTTAAAAGTAAGTAGAAATAAAAAATTATATTAAAATTTGTAAGAAATTTAATTAATATAATAATTTTTAAATTAAAGACTAATTTAGAGAAATTTTTTTATTAATAATATTAAAACCTAATTTAAAATCAGTTATAACTTTTATTTATAATAAAAATTATTTTAGATATGAATAATTTTTAGTTTATAAAATCATCTCTAAATTAGTTACTAATAATTATTTTTTTTTTATTTCTAAAACTGGTTATTATTTAATAATTATTTTTAATAAATTATATTTTTAGTATACATTTTTCACTCGAATTCTAACCCTTCTTGATATACCATTTGTTCTAAAACTCGATTCAACTGAAATTATATTTATTAGGCTAAAGTTGATAAATTATTAGGATAGATTTAATTATTTCTTTAACCATTACCTACAGCTCCTAATATCATATGATGTCTTATTTATTGTAACACTCTTTTAGCATTTTATCCTCTCGTTATACATGGATTTTATCCTTGATTAACACTTATAATTGTTATTATAATTAGAGAAAATGTCATAATTATGATTTGTCATTATTACCAAGAGAAATATTGTGATTATCATTTTTTTTATGAGACTAAAACATCTCCTGTTAAAATTGTAACATCCCAAAATATAATATTAAACTATATTAAAGAGTCATTACAATTTTAATACTAACAAGAAAGAGATTATAAAATTATTTACCGTCATCTCAAAATAATTATAAAGTAAACTTTATATAAAGTAGCTAAATCAAAAACTATCTACAATTACTAGTTTAAAGTAAATTAAACATATGTAGCTCCTCCGTCCAACATTTACTCCAAAGAGACCTCATTTTCCTCTACTCACACCTACCAGATGATCATAGCAAAAAGAAAAAGTAAAGGAAACATACAAACACAATCACAAGCAAAAGGGTAAGCTAGCAATACAAACAATTCATAATACATTAAAACATGTTAAACTTTTTACACATGATACACATAGCATATCAACCAACCAAACACTTTATGCATGACAACCCCTTTGACTTGACTATTGATTAGTATAAATATTGAACTATGACAGTTCATGCACTTATTGTGGTGAAACAATTGGTCCACCTCAAGCTACCACACAAGGTTAGTCTGTTATTACTTGTCTTAAGCCAAGGTAAAGCCCCTAAACTAGGACCTTCTGATATTCTCACGACATGTCTCGCCCCTCTCTGCTTGAAAATGAGTGACCATTAGAATGTCACGATGAACTCCAAGGCTGAGCTTCACATATTCATAGTTAAATACTTGAACCCACCGCTGAGAAGTTCCTCCTTGAAACTCTCTTTACCAACCTTGAAAACCATTTGAAATCATACACATGTCCATACACTTTCACATTCAATACCAACATATAACATCACTGATCATACATCAAAGTACCATAAACAACCCAATAAGTTATCATAAATCACTTAAACCATAAGCATGGAAGCACATAGGGTGAATGACGTGTGAATAAAATGTAATTGTATTCATATCTTAGTTTAGACCATTTGCATACATAATTGCATAAATTGAATGATTTCATCATGCATTATCTTTGTTTCGGATCATACATTTGGGTTTTGTGTTTTTTTTTTGTAGATTGGTGTTTCTAAGTGTTAAAATTACAACTTGGAAAGAATTGATGTCCAAGATGTAAAGTTGAAACCAGAGAGTTCCACAACCTAGTTGTGAACATTTCCACAACATGTGGACTTGTCTCGAGAGAAACAAATTGAAAACCAGCAAGTTTAACAATTGAGTTGTGGCTTTTTTTAGAATTTGTAGATTTACTTCACGAAGTGCGAAAGTGAAACCAGAAAAGTGCACAAGGTAATTATGAATTTTTCCATGAATAGTGAATTTTTTCATAACAGATACTAAACTCTCATGTGAGTCACCAACTACATAACCAAGTTTGAACACACCCCAACACCTCAAATTACTCAAAGGTTTCCTACCAAGCTTCTTTTAGTGCTCAGTTGTGAAGGTCATATTTTAAATCTTCAAAAATCGTTTTTCAGTGATCACTATTGATCTTTGCTCTCAATTATGTTAGTTATTCTATTTTTGTAAAAGTACTTCATTTTTATCAAAATTTCATTGAATTCACATGTGATTAAATATCATTACCATATTTCTAATCTAAAGTATAATTTACTAAAAAATATAACAACTTTATCCATTTTGAGTAATAAAATAATCTGAAATTAAGTAATTTAGACACTTATTAATTTACATTTCCAACGTATTTATATTATTGTTATTGTCATTACTTGTGTTTATAGTAACACTCACTGAATTATTCTTCTCTATAATTAACATTATTATTCTAGTATTTCTCAATATAATACGAGTCCAAACATTTAAAATTAATTAATTTCTTTTTTTATAAGTAATAGTACATCATATATGGAAGCTTACACTTTCAAGTACTTTATTTTAAGACAAACACTTAAAAGCTTAAATTAATTTTCAAGGAAACTAAAGAATTTAGGTACAACTAATATACATATTTTGTTTTTCTCAGCATAAAATTTTAAATAAAGAATTAAATATGATTTTATTTTTAAATTTTGTAGCGAGATCATAATTTTCCTAAATTTTAAAAATAAATGAATAGTCTTCTTATAATTAATTACGTGTTAACGTGTTAAATCTGTTTCTTAATTGACACTAAAATGAGAATATCGTAAACATGTTAAATATGTTTCTTAATTGACACTAAAATGAGAATACCGTAAAATGATATAAATAACTCAAATACTAGCATTAAATGTGTTTGACATATCAAAACAATTTATTGTAATTTGGTTAAAAGAATTAAATTCATTCATTTTTTTAAGTTTAGGAACCAAAACGTATTAAATTTTGGATATGAACGAATTTCAATTTTCACATCAAAATTAAAAGACTAAAAATATACTTAACTCTTAAATAAATATAACAATAAATAAAAAAATACGAAGAAAATAAAATTTCATTTTTTGAAACCCTAAAATAAACTAAGAAAAATAATATATGAAGAACATAAATTTTTATTTTAGAATTTAGTGTCAATAGTAAACAAAGTCACAATGAACATTCAAGTAAAGTATAAAAAATGTATATAACAAACTAAAATAATTGTTGTAAAGACCATAAAAAGAGTCAATCGAATACCTTGAAAATCAAGTTGGTGAATAAAGATAAACTTATAAATATTTATTGGTAATCCTAATTCATGTTACACAAAACTGAGTGTACCATGTCCAATTTTTGTCACCCAATAATTTTTTTTATATAAATATTGATTAATTATTATTTCTAACACATTAATAAAACTAATACCTATACTAAGTTGATAATTTTGCATCAAACCATGCAACTAGCGTTCTCTATAACTTCTATTTCAACGTCTTTTAAACCATATAATGACTTGTTTTATAACAAGTACATTTTTATTTAATACAGGAAAACTCTGTCTTTTTTATTTTTTATTTATTTTAAAAATTTCTGTCATAGAAAAAATTGACTAAAAAAACTTAAAAAAAAAATACACCCATGAAATTGAAAGCAACGTCCCATAAGTTTTTGTCGAGTTAAATAAATTAAGAGAAGACAAAGTCTTAAAAAAAGAGTTATGAAAGGTAATTTTATAAAAACTCAAGTGGTATGCATGTGATTACGTATGAAAATTTTGAATATACCATCAGTTAGTGTGAAGTCAACATGTTTTGATTTTGAAATTCCAACTTTTTATATCTAAACGATATAAAATTAGAGTATTGTTTTTAATTTCTATGGAATGAATAAAATTTTAATAGAATTTATTTTCAATTAGATAAATAATATTCATTTTCGAGATTTATGACTTTTTAAAAAATACATATAGAATATGATCATGTATATGTTAAACATGAAAATCTTTAACAGATATCATATAATAGTAGGAATAAAAAGAAATTTCAATTTTTTAGTGATAAAAGGGAAAACAATTGTGAATGTTATTAAAATATTACAACCTAAAAAAATCAGAGTTAAATAATTTAATAATATTTAAGTAGAATAGGTGTAAAATAGAAAAATTAAAGATGTAGATGAAAAAATGAGGAAAATGTTTGGTATAAAAATGAATTGTTTGTTTAATGTTTGAATGGTAACTTATGAATTAAGAAATGAGAGTTGTTAGGGTAGAAGAAAAGTGGCAATTATTAAGAGGAAGTGGAAGAGGTGGTGGTCCATCTCTTAGTCCATGAAGACCTTGGGAAAACTCCATTGCCCTTTAGTTTCATTTTGTGGCTAACTTTAAAGTGGAGCTAAGCCTAATAAAGAGGAAACAACCACTCAACACGTCTTTAATAGCTTTTTTTTTTCCTTTTGTATTTTACCACTATTTTTACCAAAATGTGGCACTCCACTTGTTTGATATAACATCACTATGAAATAATTATTATTATTAATAATAAATATAGGGATAAGATAAATTTGTATTAGATAAATAAATACAAATTTTATTTTATAAAATTGAATTAAATTTAAAATTCACATTATATAAGAGTTATGTGAACCATATCATAATAAAATTTATTATTTGTTAAATATATTGTGTTATTCTTATTATATTATAATCAAATTATTTATAAATGTTGAATCATGAGATAAATATGTTTTAATGTCAGTTTATATAAAAATACAAACCTCATCTAAGTTGATTTTATAATAATTAAATTAAAAGTTTATTACTTAATAATTATATTGATATATAAATATAAAGTTAAATATTTTTGTTGTCTATAAATTTTGACATAAAATTAAAAATTTGTTTTTTTCTCAAATTTTATTATATTTTGATTCTTAAACTTTAAAAACAAATGACTATAATTTTTAATCCAATAACATTAAATTTATATTAAATTGCATTCTTGACTCATATTTAAACAAAAAATATGAAACAGGATAAACAATTCAAACACTAACTTAAAATATCATTTTCCATATCAAAATTTATAATTGAGCTGAATTAACAAAATTATATCTATTTATTTTTAAAATTTGAAATATAAATAAATTTTAATTTCACATTAAAACTAAAAACATTAGCACTAGCATTAGGAAAAAAAGAGTTGTTAGAAAATTTTGATTGTGGCACATTGGTTTGAATTGGAAATCTGTGTGGATGCCATTGCAAAATTGATTCCTTTTAAAAGGAAGAGGTGGTTATGTGAGCAATTAAATTAAATTTCATGAAAGGCAAAAAAGAGGCTTTATCTCATTTTGTATTTGTTAATATTATTCTTAATTGGATTATGCTAACCTTCTCGGAGTTTCCTTGGTCATTGGTTGTTCCAGGAAGCAAAACAACATTCGAGCTCCCACGACGTGCTGCTTTTGAGGACACTCATCTCAACTAAAATCCTTTACTTTCTTCTTCCTCCACTCAGAAGAATGTTCTTTGATTAGCACGTAAGAAAAAGCCGTTTTGTAATTTCAACTCTGTTCAAATTATTTTCTTCAAATCTTCAAAAGTTAACCAAATAAATGAAAAAGGTAAGTAGGAAGAACTCACACAGACATAGTAGGTTACCGTTGCTTTTGAATAATACATTAAGAAAGACCTTCCTTTTTAATTTGACGGTTTTACCCTTCCCTTTCCTTCCTTTATATATTTCCCCCTTCATACCACTTGTTCATTCACACAAAGCAAAGTTGATAAAAGAAAACGGAGTTCTCAAATGGCAACTTTTCTTCGGTTTCTTCCTTTCTTTCTTATATTTAAACTTGCAAGTAAGTTTTCTCGTTTTGATTTAAGATTTTTTTACACAATGGGACACCCTTTTTATATTTAGTTTGAATGAGTTTGAAAAAAAAATAAATCTATATAATATAATTAGTCCTTTGAAATTTCAGTATGTATTTTTTTTTCTCAATTTTTTATTTTTTGATTTTAATTTGTTATTGTCTTTTTTGTTTTGCTATTTTGCTAAGTAGTTTATGGAAAGAAGGAAGGAAGTGAAGTTATTGATGTTGTTAATTTGTGCAGGTTCTGAATCGTTCATCGGCGTGAACTATGGGCAAGTCGCCGACAACCTGCCGCCGCCTTCGGCGACGGCGAAGCTCCTCCAATCGACGGCGATAGGGAAAGTCCGGTTGTACGGAACCGACCCGGCGATAATAAAAGCGCTGGCGAACACGGGAATTGGAATCGTGATCGGCGCGGCGAACGGCGACATTCCGGGCCTGGCGTCGGACCCGAACTTCGCGAAAACGTGGGTGAACACCAACGTCGTGCCGTACTACCCCGCGAGCAACATCATCCTGGTGACCGTTGGCAACGAAGTGATAACCTCGAACGACGAGGGCCTCGTGAACCAGATGCTGCCGGCGATCCAGAACGTGCAGAGCGCGCTGGACGCGGCCTCTCTAGGCGGCAAGATCAAGGTGTCGACGGTGCACTCGATGGCGGTTCTGAGGGACTCGGAGCCTCCCTCCGCCGGAAGGTTCCACCCTGAGTACGACACCGTTTTGCAGGGGCTGTTGTCGTTTAACAATGCCACGGGCTCACCCTTCGCCATCAACCCTTATCCCTACTTCGCCTACAGAAGCGACCCTGGCAGAGCCGATAACCTTGCTTTCTGCCTCTTTCAGCCTAACGCGGGCCGAATTGACTCTAACACCAACATCAAGTACATGAACATGTTCGATGCTCAGGTATCCACAATTATTCCTGTAATCTATGTGAAATTATTGGTATGGTGTATTGAAAGTGTTTGTGTTTTTGTGAGTGTAGGTGGATGCGGTTCGCTCAGCGTTGGATTCTTTGGGGTTTAAGAATGTTGAGATTGTGGTTGCGGAGACAGGATGGCCCTACAAGGGAGACAGCAATGAAGCTGGTCCAAGTCTAGAGAATGCTAAGGCTTATAACGGTAATCTCATTGCACACCTTCGATCTATGGTTGGGACCCCATTGATGCCTGGAAAATCAGTGGACACGTACCTGTTTGCTCTGTATGATGAAGACTTGAAGCCCGGTGCTGCTTCTGAGAGAGCATTTGGACTTTTCAACCCTGATCAAACCATGATCTATGATGCTGGCCTCTCCAAACAGCAACAAACCAGTAGCCCCGTGCCAGTAGTTGCTCCGGTGAGAAACAATTCTATTATGAGTAATACTGTCAATAGTTAGGCACTGTTGCTGATGAGTAATACTGTCAATCTGTCAATCCTCACATTACATATTCATAGTTCTCATCATCCTGAAGCTGTTCTAGACTTATTATAGTCTATAGCAGTATTTAACAATGTATTTCTTAATTTGATTGAAGACTCCGGATGTGTCAAAATCTCCAGTGATACCAGCGCCAACAGACCCGGGTCAAACACAAAAGTCTCCAGTGATTCCAGCGCCAGTAGGCCCGGGTCCAACACCAAATAATGCAGAATTCTTGAGTGGACATGAAGCCACCATTTTGCAGTCTTTAATAATGTTCACAGTTCTCGTCTTAATGTTGTTCTAGCTTGTGGTATTTAATATAATATGTTTCTTAATTTCATTGAAGACCACTCCGGATGTGTCAAAATCTCCCGTGACTCCAAATCCAACAACAGTTCCAAGTCCAACCAAAACAAACTGGTGTGTGCCGAAAGCAGGAGTGTCAGATCCACAGTTGCAAGCAAATTTGGACTATGCTTGTGGGCAGGGGATTGATTGTGCTGCAATTCAACAAGGAGGAGCTTGTTTTGAACCTAACACTTTACTAAACCATGCTGCATATGCCATGAATCTATTGTATCAAGCTGCTGGACGGAATCCATTGACTTGTGATTTCTCCCAAACAGCCATGTTATCAACAAATAATCCAAGTAAGTAGTACCCATTTCATCATAAACTTTGATTATAGTGTAGTTGTTGTTTTACAATCTTTGCTCTTTGTTTATTTTGTAGGTTACAAGAGTTGTCTTTATGGTGGTGGAAATGCCTAACCTAAAAAACAAGAAAGTAGATAAAAGATGCCACTTTTTGTTGTTTAAATTATTCTGTCTTAATTGCCAAGAATTCCCCCTGGTTGGTTCTTTGAGTGCTATGTAGTAATAGGAGAGTGTGTATGTATGTATGAGGAGGATCCTCCTCTATTTATAGTGTCACATTTTTTAATGTCATTCAACTGTGAGTAATAATCATTTTAAACATCTGGGTCCAATGTGTATATACTGATTTAGTAATATATGTTTGTTTTCTTCACTTTATTTTTGCTATGTTATTTCGTATAATTGTGTGTTTAATATGTGATTAAATTTACCTTCAAAAGAGTCAATGAGAGTTTCAAATTTATTAAAAAAAACATAAAATAAAATACTTTTCTTAAAGAAATTAAATACGTTCTCAATTATCTTTACATCATTAACGAATTTAAATAAAATTAACAGAATTGATTTTTATATTAAAATTATTTACTAAAAACGAAATATATTGTTTTATTTAACCACTGTTTGTGTATTTGATTTTTAAGAAAGTTTAATTTTATTTGCACTTCTATTTTATTATTTAATTTTATTTAGATTATAAATAAAAATCTATTTTTTATCTGAATTTATATTTTAAATAATTATTTTAAAATATTTTGAAAATTTGAAAGAAAGCAGAAATATACTTGGATATTCAGAAATATTCACATAGTATAAAAAAATTATATTGATTCATTGATTCGACAGAGCATCATCAAACAAACAAAAAAATGTACCCAAAGTATGGACTGAACTCAAATAATGCCAATTTATATATGGTAACTTTTTTAAGTTAGGCTGTAACATAACAATCTATATGACATTTTAGATAAGTGTCTCGAATGTAATAAATAAAAGAAATATAGATCATATAGAGTAGTAGTTTTTATGTTCTTGAGTAGAAAACATATGAAAACTCCACACCTAATTGTCTCCATAATTCTACTGTGAATTAAAATACAATAGTCACTATTTAGTGTTCTGTAAATTAATTTGTGGAAGTTTAAAAAACTTTCACAGTAGTAGTTATTAATTTGTGAAGGTTTTTAATCATCGTCAGATGTATATTACACACATTTTTTTTTTGGGAAATTTTAACCTCTTTTAGTGGTGATTATTATTTTATGGGGGTTTGAAATTTTCTTTATTCATAATTATTCATCTATATTTAAAATTTTTTAATTAAATTAAATTTATTTTATATAATAAGAAATGAATAAAATATATAAAATTTTTTATAGTACACAAAAAATTAATCAAAATTAATTTTATTGATGATTAATTCAGCTTCAAATGATCTCATGGTCACTCTTCTTTCTAAGCTTGTATAAGAGGACATGGACAACCCATCTTGTATCCCTTTCAAATAAGGCATGTCAATAATAAAAATTGAATATATTTATAAAAGTACACAAGATTACAAGATAAATATAAAACAACGATGAAATTTAATACAAGTAACCTCATTGATCACTATGCTTCTATATTTGAGTTTCTTCATGGCTTCAATACAAAAAAAAAGAGTAACCCTTATGTTTCATGTTCTCACTCCAACTACTTTCTACACCTTTTTATTTTTTTTTAATTTCAAAATTACTTTTTTTACTTTTATTATTTATCTTTTTTACTTTTATATCATAATCCTAATCCTCTAATTACACTCTCTTGAGAGGGCAAATAAGATTATCTGAGGATCAAATACTGATTACGGATACCATCTAAAAAATTATCTTTGTGTGTTTCATTAATACGATAGTATCAATATATACTATTATTGTGAATCCTATAATCATAATCATGGATCCTAATAAGATGATTGATTTCTAATAATTATTTAAAATAGAAAATTTATTATTCATTTATTTATGTTAACTAATAAAAAGAATTAAACAAATTATTTATATTTAAAAAATTAGAATTAAACAAATTAAATTCTCTATGTTGTATTTTTATAAAAATATAAATATCCAATATTATTATGATCTTAACAGCTTACAAATTAAATTATAATTATTAGTTTAATACAGTAATTTATTATTTGTCTAATTAAAAATATTAATTAATCAATTAAAAGCTTGGAAAATATTTATATAACTAAATATGCTTTAAATATTTATTTATTAGTATATATACAAATAAATTTTAAAATTAAAAATTACAAAAAAATTAAAAATATGGTGGGTCAATCTGCCGTAAACGGGCCAAGCTAGCCCTATTTGCCACCCTTACTTTATTTTTTTCAAATCAGGAGAATTTTTTACAATCTCAACACATAAACGCCTAAGTTATTAATTAATATTTCTAACCTTTTCACATACAAAAATATCAAGACAACACAAAATAGGTTACTTCCTTATAACTTAACTTTTGGATTAAAATTAGGTTTGCTTCTCCAAAGTTCTTTATACTTTAAAGTAAAAAGTAACAAATAAATAAGTCATTAATCTCTTAATTGTGTCAAATCCTAACAATAACCATTACACAAAATCAAATTCTCTTAAAACTCCAACATAAAAACTACAAAAAAAAAATAATAAGAACATAAAATTCAAGTTTAGTTCGAGAAGTATTTGAAGTAAAATAATTGAAGTCCTAATCCATGGAAAGTCACAGGTGTACTCTTATGTCCTTGAAGTTCACGTTTTACTCATACTCGTGAAGTTTTTGGCTTGTTTCGGTGATGAGGTGAATGTCTCTACGGGTTGTGAATTCAGGAAAAGCCTTGAGATTTGTCCAGTCTCAAATGGCCATGAGTTGGGCTAGGACTCCTAGAGTGACATCTTAATGGTTGTTTTACCGTTGTCTCACGATGGGTTTCAAATGTTTTTATCAGTTTTAAATTTTGGGTTTGTAAGACATGTGGTGAAATCTTGAGATATCTTAGCATGATAGGTCGATTAAGGCAGAAAAGAAGTCCAATTGCAAAAAACTTTATGATGCTTAAGTAAGTAAAAACTTAAGAATTTATTTAAAGTATAAGAGAAAGTATGAAAAAATGATTTTGTATGTTATACTTTCTAATGGAACTCTTTATATGAAACTATGTGGATATGGTAATTGTGTTTGAATATCTTAAAAATAATTGAGGCACAATGAAACTTCAATGAGCATTAAATTATCTAAATCAACGTGTATAAAAACATTTTACTATCACTTTTCCTTTTTTTTATCTCTTTTTTGGCATTAGTTACCAATATCATGCTTTACAACAAATTTTAAATATTGGCTAACACAAAATCATACTCTTATTTTCTCGATTGTTCTAGATTAAATCTCTCGTCTCAATTTAAGTAAGGCAAGTCCATTTAGTTTGTGGGGTTATATGTTCTTTCCAATTTTCTCTCCTTTCTTTCCTTTTACTTTGTATAATCTATGTTTCTAGATTAATACTTTTTATTCAGTCAATTATCATTTAAATACTTTTTAAATAAGATACAAAGTAAGAATGTTACATTAATTATATATTAATTACAAGAGAAAACAATAAATAAATCATTAATATATTTTTATTGCTAAATATTTTCAAGGATAAGAACATATATCAATTATTTTTCTATAAATTCATGTTTAGTTTTCATGAAACACCACAACTGAGATTTAACTTGTCTGCAATTCCATAATCTTAAAGAGAATTTTGAAAAGACTTATGGGGAAATTTGAGATAAAATCTATTGGGATCATGATTACAATTATGATTTTATTAAATTTTGCACAACCCGTATTAAGTACTAGTTTTTTTTGCCGATTGAAGTGCACAACTCAATGTGCAGCACTAAGAATTACTTCTAAAGGATTGTTTAACAGATGTGTCAATGATTGTAAGTCACATTGTAGCAAATTATCCGATCATCCTTTTTATAATTGTATAAGTGATTGTCACTTAACGAAGTCTAACGCCATCAATGACGGTACGTATTCTTACTTATGTTCTTCTATCATGGTTTTATATTGTTTTTTGATGTTTTATTTGACTGTTTTTTTTTTCATGATTTTTATAATTTATTTGCTTGTTTATGATTTTGACCATTAATTTTATATGTTTTCCAGGTGCTCCTCATAATGTGAACAACGAGATGAATACTTGCATACAAAAATGTAAAAAAATATTATAATTTATAGCAAGAAAAAATTATTAGAGAAAATAATACCTACTCGATAATAAGAAATATATCTTGATCAATAAAAAATATTTGTTATTTATTTTCCTATTTTTTTCTTTCAATTACTTCCCATAATCTTTTTTTTATTCTTGCAACTAATTAATATAATTAAATAAATTAAAATTTAAGCATATATTAATTTTACTCATTTATTCTAAATGAATATAATTCATTTAAAAAATGGTCTACAACACAGTCATTTCAACAATATTAATTTTACTCATTTATTCTAAATGAATATAATTCATTTAAAAAATGGTCTACAACACAGTCATTTCAACAATATTTAGACTCACTGCTGAAAAAGAAAACACAATATAGAAGAAAAACTAATTATAAATTAAATTAAATTTGAAGCTTTGATTCGTTATCATTCTTCGTACAACATCAAACATCAATATTAATTTATCATTTAATGTAAAAGTAATGATTCAATAATAAAACATAAAACATTGTTTCGTGAAAAGATGTTTTCAACAAATATTTACTCTCATTAAGCCCGTTATTATTTAAGTGTGACGTTTTGGGAGAAAATGATTGAATGAATTTGAATGGATTTGAGATAAATTATATGTTGTTCTTATAATGAATTTGAAGATGATTAAGAATGAATTTGAAAATAAAATTTATGAGATGTGATAGATAAAAAAACGTAGTAATTGATAGAAATTAAAAATTATTAAAATGTCTTTAATAGTAAAAGTAATATGGAATCATATTTATTAATAATTTATTTATTGATAAAATATATCTTAAGTATTAAAAAACAAAAAATTTAATAAAAAAATTAAGTAAACTGAAATTATTCTTTTTAAACTTCACCCACACAAAAATTAATTACAAATAGAATTGATTTCACGTAGCAGAGCTGTTTTCCAACCAATTTCAGCGTCCTAAAACTAATTGCAAATCCCAAAATCGTTTCCTTTATCATTAGAGTTTCACAAAGCACACTCTCTCTTCCACTACAACTACAAGTGAAGAAAAATTAAGAATAGTATTGTAAAATACTACTTCAAATATTAAATATTGAATATTGATTAAGAAATATTATATTTGTAAAAATCAAGAAAATAAAATATTAGAGTTGATAAATGTTTTAAAATAATAAAACTTAGAAAATATAATATTTAATATAGTTTAGAAATTAGCGGCCTTTTTGTTTCACTTTTAATTAAAAAAAACGTAGATTAGTCATTGCGTCATTAAAATTAAATTTTTACCTTTGTGATTACAAACAAATAATTGCTAACTATATACATCTGAATTTGGGGTTCATGTGCAATGTTCTATTCAACATGCATTATTTACAAAATCTTTCATGCATGATTAACCAAAACTTTTGGAATGAAAAAAAAGACATTGTAATTCCATATCAATCAATAATAATCCCCTTCTTATTGAACCTTCGTATTATTATTATACAAGGTAAAATGGCTCCAAGAATGTCAGCACTGTATGCAACAAGCTAGTTTCCACCAAGCTTGATAAACTCATTTTTTTTAAACGAGATACATACTTTATGTAAATTTTTAAATAAATAAATAAAATAAAAACAAACACAAGTAACTAATAATGATTTTTTTGAAATAACGTTTCGTCCACAGATGCATCTCCGACAACGACACTGAATTATCGACACCGGAAGCCTTCTTTAACGCGCCCTCTTCCTTATTATGGTAACCTGACTCTTGTGTTGCACGATTGTGACTTAGATTCTATTTTAGGGTTTAAGAGGAAAGCGAGAAAGGCTTGTGCTAAGAGGAAAGAGGAAAAGGTGCTAAAAGGGAAAAAAAATCACAATGTAAGTTAGGTTTGGTAATTTTTTCGAAAAGATGGAAATATGAGAGCATAAGAGGAGAGATAGGTTTTGGAAAATTTTGACTGAAAAGGGAAGATAAGTTTTGGAAAATTTGATTGAAGATTGAAGATGGAAAATTTAAAAATGTGAGTGATTAGGTTTTTTCAAATTATTTAGAAGAATTTTTGACAACCTCAACGTGTAAACATCCATGCCTAAGTTATTAATTAATATTTCTAATCTTTTCACGTGCAAAAGTATCAACACAACACAAAATGTGTTACTTATAAACTTTTAGATTAAAATTAGTTTATGTTTTTTCAAAGTTTCTTATACTTTGAAGTAAAAAGTAATAAATAAATAAGTCATTAATCTCTTCATTGTGTCAAATCCTATCCATAACCATTATACAAAAATCAAATTCTCTTAAAATTGCAACATACAAACTAAAAAATAATTCAAGGTTTGCTTGAAAAGTATTTGAAGTAAAAGGATGGAAGTCCTAATTCATGAAAAGTTACATGTGTATCCTTACGTCCTTGAAGTTCATGTTTGACTCATGTACCGGTGAAGTTTTTGGTTTGTTTCAGCGATGAGGTGAATGTCAACGAGTTGTGAATTCGAGCAAAGCCTTGAGATTTGTTCAGTTTCGAATGGTCAGGAGTTGGGCTAGGGCTCCTAGAGTGGAATCTTAATGACGGTTTTTCCATTGTCTCATGATGAGTTCCAAATATTTTTATCAGTTATAAATTTTAGATTTATATGACATGTGGTGGAATCTTGAGATACTTTTGCAAGGTCGATCCAGACAAAAAAAATCAATTGCAAAAACCTTTATGATGCTTAAGTAAGTAAAAATTTAAGGATTTATTTAAAGTATAAGTGAAAATATGAAAAAAATGATTTTTTGTGTTATACTTTCTAATGAAACTCTTTATATGAAACTATGTGGATATGATTAATCATGTTTCAATATCTTAAAAATAATAATAGTAACCATCTAATAAATGAGGCACATTAAATATATGCATGTATATGAATTGAATATCTATAATTAATAAAGATGATGAAACTTCAAAAATCTTTATGCATGTATATGAATTGAATATCTATCATTAATAAAGATGGTGAAACTTCAAAGATCTTTAATTTCTCTAGACCAAAGTGTATAAAAACATTTTACTTTCACTTTTTCGTTTTTTTTATCTCTTTTTTGGCATTAATGACGGTATCATGTTTTACAAAACATTTTTAAATACTTGCTAACACAAAATTATGCTTTTATTTTCGATATAGTTCCATATTGAATCTCTAGTCTGAACTCAAGTTAGGCAAGTCTTTAGCTTGTGGGGTTCTATGTTATTTTCAATTTTCTCTTCTTTCGTCTCTTTTACTATATTATAATCTATGTTTATTGATTGAATACCTTTTATTAACTCAATTATCATTTAAATATTGTTTTAAATAAGATACAAAATGTTTCATTAATTATATATATTAATTATAAGGGAAAACAATAAGTAAATTATTAATACTTTTTTATTACTAAATATTTTCAAAGGGTAAAAATGTATATCAATTCTTTTTCTATAAATTGATGTTTAACTTTTATGAAACACTACAAGTGAGATTCAACCTTTGCACAATTTCATAATCTTAGAAGAGAACTTAGAAAAGACTTATGGGGAAAATTGAGATAAAATCTATTGGGATTATGATTACGATTATGATTTTGTTAAATTTTGCACAACCTGTATTAAGTCATGGTGTTTTTTGCGATATCAAGTGTAAACTTCAATGTGTAGCACTAAAAATTGTTCAACATATCTTTGACAAATGTATGAATGATTGTAGGTCACATTGTAGCCAATTATCCAATCATCCTTTCAATAATTGTATAAGTGATTGTCACATCATGAAGTCTAACGCCATCAACGACGGTATGCATTCGTAAATATTTTTTCTTTCATGATTTTATATTGTTTTTCGATGTTTTATTTCACTATTTTTATTGTCTTGATTTTAATAATTTATTTGCTTGTTTATACCATTAATTTTACATGCTTTCCAGGTACTCCTGATATGGTGAACAATGAGATGAATACTTGCATACAGAAATGTAAAAGAATATTATAATTTATAGCAAGAAAAGATTATTAGAAAAATAACATTCCTACTCCATAACGAGGAATACATCTTGATCAATAAAAAATATTTGTTATTTATTTTCATGTTTTTTAATTTCAATTACTTCCCATAATCTTTTTATTCTTGCAACTGGAGTATTAATAAAACAATTAATATTATTAAGTAAATTAAAACTTAAGCATATATTAATTTTATTCATTTTTTAAATGAATATAATTTATTTAGAAAATCACCTACCACACCCATCATTTCAACAATATTAAAACTCATAATTAGAGAAAAAAAATCAAAATATAGAAAACGGAACCCTAACTATAAATTAAATTAAATTTGATGTTTCCATTCATTATCATTCTTCATACAAAGTCAATATTAATTTATCAATGTAAAAGTAATGAATCAATGATAAATCATAAAACATTGTTTATTGAAAAGACGTTTTCATCATATATTAAATTTCATTTATAGTGTGTTTAATTGAGGGTGATGATTTGAGAGATAAGGATTGAATGGATTTGACAGTAAATTATATGTTGTTTTTTAGAATGAATTTGGAGGTGATTAGTGAATTTAGAAATAAAATTTGTGTAGAATTTAACCGATATGATAGATAAAAAAAATGTATTCATTTAGTAAAACTTGAAGATTATTAAAATGTCCTTAGTAATAAAAGTAATATAAAATTTATTTATTAATAATATATTTATTGATAAAATAAATTTTAAGTATTAAAAAACATAAAAATTAATAAAATATTAAGTAAAGTGAAATTATTCTTTTTAAACTTCACCTACACAAAAAGTAATTATAATATATATATATATATATATATATATTTTCAGTTGGTACATTTTAGCAATGCGTATCGGGTTTTAGTAGACAAAAATACCCTCATATATTATGTATTCTAAATTTTAAGGTCAAGGATATTTGAATAATTTTTATTCTCAAAACTAAAAAAAAAAACAAGAAACCTAAACTCTCACTCACTTCCCTCGTTCCTCTTAACCCTTTCTCTTTCATCTATCTCACTCCAACATTTTTCCTGTCATCTCTACTATAGTCCCAATTGAAAAAAAATCAGAAACACTTGCTGTTAAACAATTTCTTACAAAAAATATTTTTTTTTCAGTTGGGGCTACCGTAGGGTTTAGGAGTTTCTTGTTTTTTTTTTAATTTTGAAAATTAAAATTATTCAAATACCATTGACTTTAAAACTTAGAATTCATAATATATGAGGGTATTTTTGTCTACTAAAATTCGGTACACATTATTAAAATGTACCAACTGAAAAAAGAAGAGAGTACATATGCAAGTTAGCAAACCATATATATATATATATATATATATATATATATATATATATATATATATATATATATATATATATATATATATATATATATATAAACAAAAAAAAAGCCAATTTCCTTATAGGTGATATACAATATTGTAAAATACCATTTCTCACCTACAAATTTTCTCATCCCAAGGAAGATAGCAAGAGAAGCTAATCCCGCAATTCCATTCCTTCATTACTTCTCACATCCTTTAATATGAACACCACAATTGCTAGCAAATCCATCTCTGCAAATCCCTTCCAATAGTAAATCACTAGAAATGAACACAGTCTTATTGCTTTAATTATGATACTACTTCAAATATTAAATATTGAATATTGATTAAGAAATACTATTTTGTAAGAACCTAAGAAACAAAGTATTAGAGTTGATAGGTGTTTTAAAATAATGGGACCAAGTGTTTTAAAGTTAAAATAATTTAATAATATAAATAGAGATTCTTAAACTCCTCTTAATACTTAAAACACAAATCATCTCTCTAAAACTCTTCCTCTTAGTTTCTTCTCATTTCTCTCTAAGATATCCGACTCATCGATCATCTATTTGACGATCAGAAAGTTTCTAGGAGATCATGACGGAGTAATCTCCATTTCTACCCGATCAATTTACGACATATAGCGAGTAAGTTTCGATTTTTTTTCCCTTTCGTTCTTAGTTTGAGATCATGCATAGTGATCATTCGTTGCATGTGTTTTATGACTTCTTTTCCAAGTTCTTCATTAATTTGTGGTCCTAAGAACTCTTTTCTATCACAATTTGGTGATTCGTAGGTTTTTCTAGAGTTCCTTGTGTGAGAAGCAAAAAATATACATTGTTAAAGCTATGTAGCTTTGATGTAAGCGTATTTGTCTTTAAATTACATTATAATGTATGAAATTATAACTACTGGAATGTATGATTGTATATGATTGAATATGTCTAAAATATGTGTTTTGATGTTAAATTTGTTGATTGAGAATAATGAATAATATGATGATTGATTCTCTCTATAAATTTGTGTAAACTTGTATTAACATTTTATCTAATATCTAAACTCTGCTTTTTTGTTAAAACAAAATACATACTTTATGTAAATTTTTAAATAAATAAATAAAATACAAACAAACACAAATTTTAACTATCTTAATAATCTTATTTTACAGAGATTATAAAAACTCTCCACAAAATAACCTCTATTAAATAATAATTTTTTTTAGTGCGGTTGATTATTTTTATAATCAAATAAAAACTGCATATAAATATAATTTAGTATTTCATATATTAATTATTACAAATTTTAGGAATACAATAAGAAAAACAATAAAAAATTTATTAATAAAATCCTCCTATTCTTTTTCTTACATCATTAGATATTACTAATGACATCATACAATATATCTCTTGTATACAAATATAATATAATATATGATAAAAAAATTAAAAATCGGAATAAAATAAATGTGACCAAATTCTTTTATTGCAAGTATTTATGTGACAAGATTAACTAATAAAATCTAAAGTTTATCTGACGATTTCAACGCAAGAGTTAACGAAAGTTTTTGGTTGAGTTTAAGATTCTGTTATAAGGTTATGCAGTGATTTGTGAGAGAGAGAAAGAAGAAAAAGAAAAGAAAGATGGCATCAAGAGATCTTGAGCTCTTGATTCCTGTCTCCAACTTATCAGAAAATGGATCCAAATCATCAACCACTTCTCCCAACGTTAGTTCCACCCACAATCACACTGGCCAAGAGGTTCCTTTCTATTTTTCTCTATCATTTTCTTCAATCTCTTTTTTTTTTTTACCAATCCTTTTTCTCCATTCTTTTCTTAATTCATAAACCAATAATTTTTGTAGGCATTTTTAAAAGTCATTCGCAGCTGGGCCTCAAAGAAGTTTATGTCTGGATGGTATGAATCTTGTCTTCATTTTGCTGATCATATCATTTACTTTTCTGGGTTTCTTAAGTAAATGTATCCTTAATAATACCTAATTGTATATCATGTTTCGATTTTAAGTCTCTTCATCCGAACAGTGATGTGAGACTATTAGATGCGATAAAAATATAAACTTTTGATTCAAGTCTTAAGAAAATAATTGAATACACATAATAAAGGATGTAAGAGACCTAAGTGTGATAGTAACAATATTGATTTAGTTTTAAATAAAATAAGCCTAATTGAATGTCATGGGTTCGATTTCAAGTTCTACATCTAAAATATTAGTGATGTGAGATTATTAAACGTGACAAGAATATAAGTATATGATCGAAGCCTTAAGGAACTAAATATTTTCGGATGAAAAAATATTTAAACTTAATTAGATTTATAGAAAATGAAATTTATTAAAGAGATACAACACCAATCAATTACATAATGGATTGATACTATTCTCTATCAAAAATCTTAAGATAATAAAATAATAGATTTCATTTTTATATAATATTTTAATTTCTCACTTTTATCCCATATATAACTTAGACTCGTACAAATTCTAACCAAATCTGTCTTAGACTTGAATTCTTAAACGATGATTAGATGTGGTAGTAACAACATTCATTATGTTTTAAATCAAATAATCAGTTTTTTTATTTGTTAATGGCACTCTCTTTTTTATCAAGCAACATGCCTATCTCTACCCACCACAGTGAAATATTTGTTCTATTTCCATTTTTTCTTCCTCACTTTTTTTTTTGTTATTTCTTAGAGGTTTATCGGTACATTGCTTATAGATGGAAAATAGTACTAACTATATTTAAAGGGTTATTTTACGATAAATGAACTTTTCACAAATTAAAAAGGTTGCGAATGTCTTTAAAAGGATGCAAAAGGTTAAGGGAGTTTCTCTAATACTTTTGTAACATTATAAAGTTGGGATGTTTTTTTTATTATTATTCTTTACATGAATTATTATCTGTTAAGTTTCTGAAGAAGATTGTGATGTAATTTGCAGTGTCATCCTTCTTCCCATTGCAATAACATTTTATGTTACTTGGGGATTTATCCGATTTGTTGATGGTTTCTTCTCTCCAATATATAAT
This sequence comes from Vigna angularis, assembly GCF_016808095.1. Taxonomy (NCBI): domain Eukaryota; kingdom Viridiplantae; phylum Streptophyta; class Magnoliopsida; order Fabales; family Fabaceae; genus Vigna; species Vigna angularis. The sequence continues at coordinate 16,417,065 of NC_068976.1, read as the reverse complement.
CATCTAGGAATCAATATTTTTGGTAAGATTTTGGAATCTATTACCTAATTATTAGTAAACACAATTTTTTTTAAATCATTTTGGTTATAAATTTAAGACATACATAAATTTGATGCATAAGTTTATTCACTTAGAAAGATAAATTATTAGAAATATGGCATGTTTAAAGTTATATAAATTTTAGATTTAGGATGAAATTGTATCATTTGCTACAAATATTGTTCTTATTGTTTCTTTTATTTATATCTCTTACAAATTGGAAACAAGAACAAATATTTTTATCAAGGGCTTCTTCTATTTTTTGAACTTTTGCAATGTGGAATTTAGTTTCAAATACAATTTTCATGCTTGAATAACATTGTTTGTAAGATGTATTATGGTCATGAACTTTAACAAATTATTTTTTTCAATTTACAGGTCTTGGATTTATTACTTCCATCACTTTTATATTTTTGGTTGGAATTTTCATGTCATCATGGTTAGGAATTTCACTTCTCACCCTTGGTGAATGGTTCATCAAGAAAATGCCTTTAGTAAGCTACATATATGTTGCTTCTAAACAAATAAGTGTAGCAATATCACCTGGTATATTTCTCTACACATTCATCTAACTCTATATCATTATTTTCATGTTTTTTTTAGCAAACTTTAAGCTTTGTTAATTAATTCACAGATCAAAGCTCAAATGCTTTCAAGGAAGTTGCGATCATAAGACACCCTCGTGTTGGTGAGTATGCAATTGGGTTCATCACTTCTTCGGTGATACTAAGGAATAGAGATGATGATGAACTATTTTGTGTTTACGTTCCCACCAATCACTTGTACCTTGGAGATATTTATCTCATTAGCCCAAATGATATTCTAAGACCAAATTTGTCTGTTCGAGAAGGAATAGGTACGAATGTTCTTAACTCAATGAAGTTAAATATGTTTTTAGTTCTAAACTGTAACGTGAAATTGAAGTCCTTGTTTACTTGAATGAATTTGGGAAAGAGTGATTAAATGAATTTGAGAGGATTTGAAAGTAAATTTTTTGTTGTTTATTTGAGTGGATTTTGGAGGTAAGTGAGAGTGAATTTGGAAGTAAATTTTTTTAATTTATCACATCAATCAAATTCTACTAATTCTCACAAACTTTACTTCCAAATTCACTCTCACTTAGCTCCAAAATCCACTCAAATAAACAACAAAAAATTTACTTTCAAATCATCTTAAATTCATTCAATCACTCTCCCTGTCCATTCAAGTAAACATAGATGAAATGTTTTTTATCTTAAATTTTGATATAATTTGTTTCTCAAATCAAATTTTTATGTTGACGTATTAGTTGGTTTTGACGTATTCCAACTCAAATGTCATAAGAGAAAGTAATTGAATTAAAATGATTATATTTATTTATTGTTGAAGTTTGAGAACTAAAATATATTAAAGTTTATCACAAAAACAAATTTAAATTTCACGGAATTACAAACATCAATCGATGGTTTTTGTTCTTTTCTTACTATTATTTTACATGTTATTATTGTGATGCAGAAATTGTTATTTCTGGTGGCATGTCAATACCTAAAATATTAACGATCGTGGATGCTCATACCAATTTTGCACCAAGAAAGGCAACATATGCATCAAAAGTATAATGACAACAGTGTATTTTATGTTAAGAGTAGTTCAACTTTAGATTTTCCTTGACCTTAATTAGTAAATATGTTTTTTATTTTTTTATCTATATATTTAATCGCTCAACTATGTGCTCTATGTATGCTTAAAAATATTTGCAAAACTTCATTCATAGTATTTAATCGAATGGTTAACATGATGTTTAGTTTAGGCTATCGTTAAACACATATATAAAAAGTATTTCCTGGCCCACATAATTAATTTTAGTTAAATAAAAACACTAGAAATATAGAATAGAACAATAGTAATTATGAGTATAAAACATTTAAAGTATTTAAACAAAATTAACGTAGATGATAAGTGGTCAATAGGGAGAAATCTTCATTTGAATGAAAAGTTTTAAAAACATTGTCCTCAAATTTTATTATCATCTCACATGACACACAAATCAAAATCAATGAGACTTATCAAGATCAAATTTTCAAAATAAAAATCTCTATATACCATATTTTTTGGACATAACATTTACAAACTCTTAAAATTTACACATTCATTCTATTTACATCTTAGAAATTTTTAAAATTTACTATCTATAAACTTTAGTAAAGTTAATATTTTATTTCAAAATTTCCCTCCAACTTTTATTTAGGTGTAATAAAATGGGCTGTGACCCGCATGCCAGTCCACCAAAACAGGATGGATCCGATTGAAATTTTTTATCTGTTGGTCTGTTTTCCCTCGCCCCACCTAGCTTGCAAAATTGATGGGTTAAAGGTGGATTAGTCCATCCCTGCCTGACCCGTTTTGTTTTTATTTTTCATTTTTTAAATTAAAAATTAGAATTAAAAAGATTAAATTTTCTATGTTATATTTTTGTAAAAAAATAAATATCCAATATTATTATTATTTAAACCATTAAAGCTTACAAGTTATGTTATGATTATTAGGTTAATAAAGTAATTTATATTTTATCTAATTAAAAATATTAACTAATTAGTTAAAAGTTTGAAAAATATTTATATGACTAAATATATTTTGAATATTTATTTATAAGTATATATACAAACAAATTTTAAAATTAAAAATTACAAAAAAATAAAAAAAGTGGCGGGTCAGTTTGCCGTAAACGGGCCAAGTTGACCCTATTTGCCACCCTTACTTTAATTATTTTTCAAATCAGAATTTATTTTAACAATCTCATCATGTAAACGTCTATGGCTAAGTTATTAATTAATATTTCTAACATTTTCACATGCAAAAGTAGCATGACATGTTGATATGGGAGTTATTTATCGCTGAACTCATATCTCATATATGTATTTTTGATAATGACAACAAAAATGTTTTATAGTTTCTTGTACTATAATATACTAAAATTGTTGCTTGATTATATTTGTGTACGTGCTTGAACTATCTGTGATGTGTATTCATTGCTTATAATAATGAATCATTGATTAAAACACTTTGCACATTGTATATATGTATGAATTAATGGATTACACTGTTTGTATAATCTGTTAGATTCATCATATATCAGTATATACTTAACTGTGACAAAACATCACGTTTTAACCGATTAGATTATGGATATAATCGATTAAAACTCGTGGTTATGCCACACATGTTTTACTTAGTGCATTGATATGTTTTGAATGAAAAAGTTTTCAAAATTTGCTTAAGTATGGAACTTAACCGATTATATTAATTTCTTAATCGGTTAATATGCATTGTGTATGAAACCCTTTTTCATAAATAGCATTAACTGTCTTAACGATCATACTTTTAAATACTATGGCTTATGTGTTTTGATTAATCGATTTCATGTACTTCTTAATCTGTTAAATGTTGTGAAATGTAAATTTGTTAATGCTGAAGGAATTGCTTACCCGATTACATTGTTTGCGTAATCGATTAAATTGTGTCAAAGTTGAGAAAATCTATAAATAGACGTGTTGTTATCTGTATTCAACAACTTTATGATTCATATTTTTAATATCTAAGTTTGTTTGTTGAGATTTTATTACAGGAGCGTCTGAAACTCTCCAAGAATCAAGACTACCACATTTGGAAGAAATTCTCAAAGATTCTTGAAGAATTGAAGAGTTGTCATTGGCTGATCATATCTGAACTATTAAGGTGTATTTTCTGGAGATCAGATTTACTTGCAATCAAGGATTGTATTCCCTATTGCTGCGACCAGGAAGAGAACTCGGTGGAGTTCTTTGACTTAGAGTGTGATATCTGTAAGGGTGACAAAAATAGGGTATTTTTTCTGGGTTGCTATAGTTGATTTGGAGTTAGGAAGAAGACTACATTGAGAGGAGTGATCTCTATATTTCTTGCTTGTAAAAACTTAAATCAATATAGTGGAATTCTTTCAATCTAATAAGGTTGGTTGAAAGAAGAATGGATGTAGGTAGTGGCCGAACCAGTATATTTCACTATGTGAATCTCTCTTTCCCTATACTTTTGCATCGTTATTCATTCTTTATTGATTTCATTCCAAGAAAGATCAAAAGATTTCAAAAAGATTTTCAAAGCACTTATTTTTACAAGGGAAACCAATTCACCCCTCCTCTTGGTTGGAACATTTGGCCTAAACTATTTCTGCAAGACATCACAAAATAGGTTACTTACTTATAACTTAACTTTTAGATTAAAATTAGTTTTTCTTGTCCAGAGTTCCTTATACTTTGAAGTAAAAAGTAACAAATAAATAAGTCATTAATCTCTTCATTGTGTCAAATCCTAACCATAACCATTGTTGATAGGGGGAGCATTAGACTCCACATATTTCAAATATTTTAAAATCTAATTCCCCCTCTTGGCTTGAGATATAAGGTTACTTTTCTAACAACCATAACGCAAAATCAAAATCTCTTGAAACTTCAATATACAAACTAAAAAAAATCAAGGTTAACTCGCGTAGTATTTGAAGTAAAAGGATAAAAGTTTTGATCCTTGGAAAGTCACAGATGTACCCTTACGTCCTGGAAGTTCACATTGGACTCATGTACTCGTGAAGTTTTTGGTTTCTTTCGACAATAAGGTGAATGTCTCTACGGGTTGTGAATTCCGACAAAGCCTAAAGATTTATCTCGTCTCAAATCGCCACGAATTGGGCTAGGGCTCTTAGAGTGACATCTTGATGGTTGTTTTACTGTTGCCCCACGATGGATTCCAAATGTTTTATCAATTCTAAATTTTTGGTTTATAAGACATGTGATGGAATCTTTAGATACCTTTGCAAGGTAGGTTAGTCCAGACAGAAAAAAAAAATCCAATTACAAAATATTTATGATGCTTAAGTAAGTAAAAACTTAAGGGTTTATTTACAGTATAAGTGAAAGTATAAAAAATGATTTTGTATGTTATACTTTCTTACATAACTCTTTATATGAAACTATGAGGATATAGTAATCATGTTTGAATATCTTAAAAATAATAGTAGATAATCATCTAAGAAATGAGGCACAAGTAATATATGCATCTATATGCATTGAATATCTAACATTAATAAAGATTGTGAAACTTCAATGAGCATTAAGAAACATTTTTACTTTCACTTTTCCTTTTTATATCTATTTTTAGGGATTAGTGACAATATCATGCTTTACAAAACAATTGCAAATACTACCTAACAAAAAATCATGCTTTTATTTTCGATTATTCCATATTGAATCTCTAGTCTCACTCAAGTTAGTTAAGTCCATTTAGTTTGTGGGGCTCTATATGCTTTCTAATTTTCTCTCCTTTCGTTCCTTTCTCTTTTGGTATAATCTCTTTTTTTTTTAATTTAATACCTTTTAATAAGTCAATTATCATTTAAATATTTTTTAAATAAGATACAAAGTCAAAATGTTACATTAATCATATATATTAATTATAACAGAAAATAATAAGTAAATTATTAATACTTTTTTATTACTAAATATTTTCAAGGGTAAAAATGTATATCAATTATTTTTCTATAAATTGATGTTTAGCCTTCATGAAACACCACAAGTGAGATTCACCTTTTGCACAATTTGATAATCTTAAAGATAACTTAGAAAAGAATTATGGGGAAAATTGAGATAAAATCTATTGGGGTTATGATTACGATTATGATTTTGTTAAATTTTGCAAAACCTGTATTAAGTGTTAGTTTTTTATGTGATTTCAAGTGTAGAATTCGATGTTTTTTTGCAGGAATTTCTGAAGGCTTGTTTGAAACATGTATGGGTCATTGTGAGTCACACCACTGTAGCCAATTATCCAATCATCCTTTTTATAATTGTATAAGTGATTGTCACTTAATGAAGTCTAACGCTATCAACGACGGTACGTATTATTAAATATGTTGTTCTATCATTGTTATATATTATTTTTTGATGCTTTATTTTACTATTTTTTTTCTCATGAATTTTATATTTTATTTGCTTGTTTATGATTTTGACCATTTATTTTACATGTTTTCCAGGTGGTACTTATATTGTGAACAGTGAGATGAATACTTGCGTAGAAAAATGTAAAAAAATATTATAATTTATTGCAAGGAAAAATTATTACAAAATATTATATTCCTACTTGATAATAAGAAATACAATTTGATCAATAAAAAGTATTTGTTATTTATTTTCATATTTTTTTCTTTTAATTACTTCCCATAATCTTTTTTATTCTTGCAACTAATTAATATAATTAAATAAATTAAAACTTAAACATATATTAATTTAACTTATTTTTTTAAATGAATATAATTCATTTAAAAAATCGCATACAACACCCGTCATTTCAATAATATTAAGACTCACTATTGAAAAAAAACACAATACAAAAAACGAGAATCCTAATTATTAATTAAATTAAATTTGAAGCTTCGATTCATTATCATTCTTCATACAACAGTATTAATTTTAGTAATTATAAGTACACAACATTTAAATTATTTAAACAAAATTAACTTAGGAAAACATGTTAAGGTAAATATTCTGCTTGAATTTTCCATTTACTCTTGACAATAATGTAGTTTAGATGACAAGTGATCAATTGAGAGAAAAATTTATTTGACAGAGAAGTTTTAAAAACATTGCTCTTCAATTTTATTATCACCTAACATGACACAAATAAAAATGAATGAGACTTATCAAGATTGATTCTTCAAAAAAAACTCTCTATATACCATATATTTTAGCTAGAATATTTACAAACTCTTAAAAATATTATACATTCATCCTATTTACATATTAAAAATTTTCAAAATTTACAATTCATAAACTTAGTAAAAATAATATTTTTATTTCAAAATTTTGCCTCAACTTTTATTTAATGGAGACAAAGTGTTGTGGCATGTGAACCAACCCGCCAAAACAGGACAGACTAAATTGAAATTTTCAATCCGTTAGTTTGTTTTGGCTCGCCCCCACCTAGCTTGCAGAATTGGTAGGTCAAAGATCAACATGTTCCTAGCGGACTCGTTTTATTTTTTCATTTTTTTTAATTTCAAAATTAGAATTAAAATAATTAAAAAATTTAAATTTTCTATATTATATTTTTGTAAAAATATAAATATCCAATACTATTATAATTTAAATTGTTAACCCTTACAAATTAAGTTATAAATATTAGTATAATAGAGTACTTTTTAATTTATCTAATTAAAAATATTAATTAATCAATCCGTATAAGTGAAAGTATAAAAAATGATTTTGTGCGTTATACGTTCTAACGGAACTCTTTATATGTGTCAGAGCGGCGCAACGAAATGGTTAATGCGTTCAACAAACCAAGAGAGGAGTGAATTGGTTTCTTATCGCAAATAGTTCTTTTAATAATTTTCTCACATAAATATAAATTCCTTAAAACAATTAAAACAAATTTAAAGAATAAGGAAGAGAGAAATTTACCAAGAGATGAGTGAATTGGTTTCTTATCGCAAATAGTTCTTTTAATAATTTTCTCACATAAATATAAATTCCTTAAAACAATTAAAACAAATTTAAAGAATAAGGAAGAGAGAAATTTGCAGAGGTAATTTTTATCCTAGTTCGGATCAAACAGATCCTACATCCAATTGTTAATCTCAACTGAGAATTAAAATTGCACTAGAACAAACAACAAACTATTACAATTACAAAGAAAATAAAACAGTTTAATGTTAGAACACCTCTCTTGTTACCCCAAGAGAAGAAAGTCACTACCCCTGTAACCCACAAGGGATGGACACCTCCTTTGAATCTTAACAAAGGATGAACATCTCCTCTCAATCTTCACAAAGGATGAACACCTCCTCCGAATGCTTCACGAAGGATGATGGACTTTTAACTCAGCAACACCAACAACACTCAACCACACTCCCTATGAAAGTTTTCGCTCTATGCCAACAACAACAACACTCAATCACACTCCTTGTGAAAGTTCTCGCTCTGTACCAAAACGCCAAATTCTCAAAGTCATAGCACAAGGGTTCCGAAATACACTTATTTCGTATTTTGTATTTTGTATTTTAGAATTAGAGTAATGTGTGATAATCAATTATGCAATTAGGGTAATTGATTATGCATTTAATGAATATACAACGGTAAAAAATTTGCTTAAAAATTCTCATAATTGTTCATTATAATCAATTATGACAAGTTGTTCATTATAATCAATTATGGCAAGTCATAATTGATTACTGATAATCGATTATTATAATTTGATAATCAATTATCTTGACTATAAAATGAAGTTTTCTAATTCAAAATAAATGTTAACGCAACCTAAGGCAAACAATACATAATATCAAAGATAAACCACATCCTCCTATACATCAATCTACTAAATTATAAAAGTTTTAATATAAAAACAAGTCTTTATGAAGATCTCCTACAATAAGAGCACTTGAGACTCTCAAAAATTTTACTCAACAATATGAAACTATGAGATATAGTAATCATGTTTGAATATCTTAAAAATAATAGTAGATAACCATCTAAGAAATGAGGCACAACTAATATATGCATCTATATGCATTGGATATCTACCATTAATAAAGATTATGAAACTTCAATGAGCATTAAGAAACATTTTACTTTCACTTTTCCTTTTCATATCTATTTTTAGGGCTTAGTGACAATATCATGCTTTACAAAACAATTTTAAATACTGCCTAACAAAAAATCATGTTTTTATTTTCGATTATTCCATATTGAATCTCTAATCTCACTCAAGTAAGCTAAGTCCATGTAGTTTATAGGGTTCTATATGCTTTCCAATTTTCTGTCCTTTCATTTCTTTCTCTTTTAGTATAATCTCTCTTTTTTCATTTAATACCTTTTAATAAGTCAATTATCATTTAAATATTTTTTAAATAAGATACAAAGTCAAAATGTTACCTTAATTATATATATTAATTATAACAGAAAATAATAAGTAAATTATTAATACTTTTTTATTACTAAATATTTTCAAAGGTAAAAATGTATATCAATTATTTTTCTATAAATTGATGTTTAGCCTTCATGAAACACCAGAAGTGAGATTCACCTTTTGCACAATTTAATAATCTTAAAGATAACTTAGGAAAGAATTATGGTGAAAATTGAGATAAAATCTATTGGGGTTATGATTACTATTATGATTTTGTTAAATTTTTCACAACCCGTATTAAGTGATGGTTTTTCATGCGAATTCAAGTGTAGAATGCGATGTTTTTTTGCAGGAATTTCTAAAGCCTGGTTTGTCAGATGTATGGGTCATTGTAAGTCACATTGTAGCCAATTATCCAATGATCCTTTTTATAATTGTATAAGTAATTGTCACTTAATGAAGTCTAACGCTATCAACGACGGTACGTATTATTAAATATGTTCTTCTATCATGGTTTTATATTGTTTTTTGATGTTTTATTTCACTATTTTTTTCTCATTATTTTTATAATTTATTTGCTTGTTTATGATTTTGACCATTAGTTTTACATGTTTTCCAGGTGCTCTTGATGCGGTGAACAATGAAATGAATACTTGCATACAAAAGTGTTAAAAAATATTATAATTTATAGCAAGAAAAAATTGTTAGAAAATATAATATTCGTACTTGATAATAAGAAATACATCTTGATCAATAAAAAATATTTATTATTTATTTTCATGTTTTTTCTTTGAATTACTTCCCATAATCTTTTTTATTCTTGCAACTAAATAATATAATTAAATAAATTAAAACTTAAGCATATATTAATTTTACTTATTTTTTTAAATGAATATAATTCATTTAGAAAATTGCCTACACCACCAGTCATTTCAACAATATTCAGACCCACACTTGGAGAAAAAAACACAATACAAAAGAGACCCTAATAATAAATTAAATTAACTTTGAAGCTTTGATTCATTATCATTTTTCATAATGTAAAAGTAACGAATCAATGATAAAAACATAAAACATTGTTTCAACGTTTTCAACAAATATTAAATCTCAGGGTTCATTTGAGGGTGATTATTTGAAAGAGAATGATTGAATGAATTTGAATGAATTTGGGATAAATTATGCAATTTGAAGTGTAAAGTAAAGTGTACAATACTAAGAATTTCTCAAGAATTGTTTGACAAATGTGTTAATGATTATAAGTCACTCAGTAGCCAATTATCCAATCATCATTTTTATAATTGTATAAAGGATTGTCACTTAATAAAGTCTAACGCCATCAACGAACAATGAGATGAATACTTACATACAAAAATGAAAACAAATATTATAATTCCTAGCAAGAAAAATTATTAGAAAAAATATTATTTCTACTCAATAATAAGAAATACATCTTGATGAATAAAAAGTATTTATTATTTATTTTCATGTTTTTTCATTATATTTTCATGTTTACTTACAACTCGAATGTTAATAAAACAATTAATATAATTAAATAAATTAAAACTTAAGCAGATATTAATTTTACTCATTTTTATAAATGAATGTAATTCATTTAGAAAATCACCTACAACTTCAGCCTTTTCAATAATAATGAGACTCATCCAGAAAAAAAAAACACAATATAGACTAAGGTATTTCTAACCATAAATTAAATTAAATTTGAAGCTTCGATTCGTTATCATTATTATACAACATTAGTATTTTTATCATTTATTGTAAAAGTAATGAAGCAATGATAAAATGTAAAACATGGTTTTGTGAAAAGACGTTTTCAATAAATATTATATATGTGTTCACTTGAGGGTGATGATTTAAGAGAGAATGATTCAATGAAATTGAAAGTAAATTACATGTTGTTTTCTGTGAAAGTATGTGTAGGATTTGACTAATGTGATAGATAAAAAAATGTATTAATTGATAGAAATAAAAAATTACTGAAATGTCCTTAATAGTAAAAGTAATATAAAATTATATTTATTAATAATATATTTATTGATAAAATAAATTTTAAGTATTAAAAAACATAAAAATTAATAAAAAAATAAAAAAATTAAGTAGAGTAAAATTATTCTCTTTAAGTATGTCATGCTTAAGTATGTCTTAAGTATGTCATGAATTGTTTTGTATCACTAGCTTACCATTTTCTTTGTGTTTTGTTAGTATTTTGTTATGCTTTGATGTTTTAGGTATTATCATCCGTTGGATGTGAGCAAAGGGTGATGAGGTATATATCTATGGAGCAGGCTTTGGATGGAAGAACAACTCATGTTTAGTCTTATCTAAGCTAGTTAGATGTAGATAGTTTTATTCTAGTTGACTTATATATAAAATTAAATTTATAGTTATGTTTTGTATATAATTATATTGAAATCTTTTATTCTCAATCATGTTAACTGTTCTATTTTATTAAATACAAGATAGTTTTTTCGTAGTTTAATATTATATAGTTAGGATGTTATAATATCCATTTTAAAATTACATTGTAAATATTTTTTTTATTAAATAACCTAAAAATTTAAGATAGTAGGAATACTAAATATTTACTATCACTATTTTTTCTTCGAGAAAAAAAATATAAATATTATATTATTAGAAAGATTTTTGAAATACGTGTAAATATATATATATATATATATATATATAGAGAGAGAGAGAGAGAGAAAGAGAAAAAATGTGTAATTGCTTAATATTAATTTGATTGATTAAAGAAAATTTACATGAATTTCATTATCTATACTATTGATACTTATGATTAATAAGGGGATTCACCTTGTTCACCTTATTTTTTAAATTTAATAAAAAAAATTCTCTTTCGGTATCTATGTATTTTTTAATTTTACTTTTTATAACTATGTTTTAAAATTTAAATAAATTACTAATAATAAAATAATACTTTCCAGTTTTATTTTTTTATATTTATTTTTTAATTCAAATAATTACTCGTTATAAATAAATTGTAAGGACCTGTAAATGAATAAAGGGCTATTGGGCACTAGTTGGAGGCAGCCAGGCCCAGACTAAGGGAACCTGACCTTAGCAAGGGTCCTTCCCCAAAAGCCAGATTCTTCATTTCTGCTTTTTTCTTTCTTTCTCTAAACAGAAACTCTTTTTCCTTAATAATTGCTCTGTCTTCTCTCTAAAAGATCCAAACACTGAACAATTTAAATTTTAATTTGAAGGTGCCTAAACGATCACAGTGGCAAAAGCTTCATTTTGAACCGAACAATTTCCTGTTCCTGACCGGTAAGTTCCCTTTTCCCTTCTCTTTCACTGTTCTAGAACGTAGGGCATGCATGCAACTTTGCTGGGTTCACGTGCCTTGTACATTTTTCCTTCCATTCTCTGTCTATTCGAGCTCTAAGAGCTATGTTCTATCACCAATTTGGTGATATGTAGGTTTTGTCAAGTTCCGCCCTGTGTGGAGGGTATTGTTAGGGAATCTACTGTGAATTGTATTGAGCAACCCAAAAGAAGAAGGTTAGGGAAGCTAATTATTTTTGTATGAATTTATTTTATAAAAATATATGCAGGTTGAATGTTGAACTTGTGTGTTCTTGTGAAGTTGTTCTACGATTTTAATTTTTATTGGATAATTATAACTGAGACTGTGAAATTGTGTTTAAATAATTTATGCTTTGGTGTTCAACTGGTACATGTGGAAATTATGTTTGTAAGTGTTTGGGTTGAAAGTAATCTGTTTTGGTTGAAATTGTTCTGGTTGGAGGGTTTGGAGTAAGGGCTCTGTGATAGCATGTATATGGGCAGGTACTGTTTAAGGTTACTGTGAGGGGATGGGAGATATATATAATTGGGTATTTGATGTCTAGAACACTGTAGGACAATTTTAATAACTTAGATAATTAAATCATAACTTGTTGAGAGCCTTTCTTTGTTGGTAGGATAGAGGGGACTTAAAAACCTGAGTTGGCACATCCCTGATCATAGAGCAGCTCTGGCCTGGTCCAGTACTTTGTGACTAGTCAAATGTGCTAGCATCGAAGGTGAGTCTGATGCGTTCCCTCTCCGGTGACCAATTGGAGGAAAGTAAGATTTATACTATGATGAAAAGTAGACAAGTAGTTTACTAAATAGGAACCATGATATATATATATATATATATATATAGAAGAAAGTATGAGATAGATTATATTAATATATTTTATACAAAAGATGAAAGAGTAAGTATGATAATAAATTATATTAATATAATATCGTTATGTATATAAAATTAGTAACAGAGAGTACATATCCTATTAATATAATATAATTATATAAAAGAAAAATTAATAGGTATGTATGATATGTATAAAAGAAAATGGTGATAATTGGTGATGTTCATAATATTTTATAATATTATAATATGAATGAATGTTATTGTGTTGGTTTAATATGAAAATTAGGAATGCTTGTTACACTTAATGATTTAATATAAATATTATAATAGAATTATGATTAATATAACTATTATAATAGTACTAAAGGAAACATGTTTTCAGTGTATATGAGTGTAGGCATTGAAAATAAATTATAAAGATTCTGGTATTGATAAATTTAGATTAAATTTATGGAGTTGTTACTTTTATAACTTGTGATGAATGAGTTAATGTATATTGTTGAGATTATGTATATGTTGATTGTGGAAAAAAGTATATGATTACAAAGTTATGAAAGTACGATCCAAGTGGTAAACCAAGTTCCATCTGTGTAGAATCTCTTGGTGAGATTCTTAGTGGTTTAGAATGAAAGTAGGAGCTCAGTCTTGGGGGTCTTCCTGACGCTCCAATGGTCTTTCTTCTCACGTATAGAGGATTGAACAATGTGGTGAGGAGTAGCAGGAGGTCTTAGTCTTTGAGGCTTCCAGTATGCTCCAGGGCGCGGAACAGACTAACCTCGTGAGTGTGGCAGGGTGGGGGAGCCCAAGTATCACAAGCCACCACGTGTGCATGACCCGCCATAGCTCGACTATCATTCTAAAGTCCGGACGAGTCAAGTCTAGTGTTCAACATGTTAGGATACCTGTCTTAATATGTTTTGATTTGAGAATAACTCTTGTAGATTCTATGCTTGACATGATGCATGCTTTTTATATAATTAGCTCACCCTTTCTTGCTTGTGGTTGTGCATGTTGTATGTGTTTCCTTTTGCGATGATCATCCACTTGGGTGAGAGCATATGACGAGGAGGATACTTTGGAAATAGCTCTTGATGGGGACGACACTACTGTAGCTTAGATTTGCTAGCTTTTATTTCCATGAACTCATATTATTTTGAAGAACTTTAGTACCTCATGTTTGGTTTCCTAGCTTATTAATGATGATTATAACTCCCTATACTCTGTCTTATGTTTCCAACTGCTTTCTATTATTATAATTCAATGATGTCTTTATTATATATGCATGACGTATATTTTAGAGATGTCACATAAATCATCTACACAAATTATTTATAATAAAATTATAAAAATATTTATTTAATAATTTTCATTTTATAAAAAATATTTTATAATTTAGTATAACTTTTACTAAAATAAAAACAAAAGGCCGACACATATGTTTTCACTAGTTAATATTAATAAAAAAATATATTTAAAAATATCACAATGGTAATTTTTTATGACAATATAACTATCACTATAATTCTTAAAATAAATATAATTGTTTTACTAATTTATTTAAATATGTAACATCACTTAAACTGTGACATCTTAAATATATAATAATCATAATCATATAATGTAAGCGTCAACATCCAAATAAAGAGAATAATTATAGTATGACTTGCAATTAAATACAAAATTACAGTCCTCCAAAATTAAGAATACAGAATTTTAAACTTAGATAGTTTAGAGTATTCAACACCCAAGAGTTCAAATAGCAAAATCCTAAGTAGACTGCGCGACAACATTAGTATCCTCTAGTTCTTGCTCCAAAGGCATCTCCTCAACAACATCTGCTCCCATTCAAGTGGATGATCATCGGAAAGAAAACATACACGAGCAGCACACAACACAGAAGCAAGGGTGAGCTAGATAAACAAGCAATAATCATCTAGTTCAATCAATAAATATCATCGTGCTTAGCTTACATATAAAGAACGATTAAAGCACACCACTTTAAACCATGACTCAAACACTCACACGACTCATCCGGATTGGTATAACTGTCGAACTATTGGTCGTCTTTGCACTTGCATAGTTCAGCTGGCACTCCCTAACACTATGCAAGGTAAATCCCCCATTTGTCTATGTCTAAACTCTAAGACTATAGACGAGGACCTCCCTCTACTCTCACCACTTACACTGCTCTCCTCTATTTGAGCATGAACAGTGCTTCGAGTGTAGGGATAGACATACTAGTTCAAAGCTCCATACAGTTATACAGAACAACAACAACACCCCGCACATCACTTTCAATCATCTCACCCTGAGATGTCCACTTAATACTCAATTACATCATTTCAATTTGTAGTTTCATTGTTTCAAGCCACAAAATTCAAATATATGGACATACATACATCATGGCAGTCAAACAACATCAAACAGCTCAATCAGATGAGGAAAAATGTGAAACTCACTGAACCAGGTCGCACAACGCACCAAGGTGCAAGGCAAGACAACAAAAATTCGCACAGGGCACCACCCTTGGTGCGCTGAGCGAATTTTCCTAACGGAGGGAGTGTTTTTCAGCTAAAATTCGCATAACGCACAACCCTTGATGCGCTAAGCGAATTTTCCTGACAAGGGGACAGCTAAAATTCTCATACCGCCCCAAATTCGCTATTCGAATTAATTTGGCTAATTTCCCAAGCTAGCAATAGTCACAAAGCGACTACATTCGCTACGCGACTTACCAAACAGAGAGCAACCATCTCTAGTCTTTCGCACAACGCACCAACTCGCTGTGCGAATGCTCAAACAAAGAGCACCTCTCTGTGAGGACTCTCTATGCGAAAACATTCGCTTAGCGAGTCTGCATAATCTGCAGAACGCAAATTTATCATAATTACCCACTCACCCACTCCTTACCACTTATAGGCCTTTCTTCCAACTTTTAAGACTTCTAATTCATATTTTGTACCTAATTAAACTTGTCTAGATGATTTTAAACGTTCTTAGCATGATTTTAAAGTGATCACTACCAAATTTTAACTTAAATTTCCAATTTTCATTAACCCAAGGACCTAATTTCAATTCTACCATTTTGAACATGACTTTGCCCATTTTTATGATCCTAACTTGTTCTAATTTACTCATACAAGGCAGCCACACTGTCCAATTTCACTCAAGACCACATATGCTCAAATTATCTACCTCAGTTCCCCTCAAAAGACCTAAAATAGTACTCTCTTAACCCTTCTAACGCAACTAACACATGATTTCCACATCGACCACTCCTTACTAACCCAATTGGTCATCGGAAAAGAATCAAATGTTTGAACGCATCAGTCTCACCTTCAGTGCTAGCACATATGACTAGTTACAACTGACTGGATCTGACCAGGGCTGCTCTATGATCAGGGATGTGCCAACTCAGGTTTTTAAGATTCCTCTATCCTACCAACAAAGTACTCTCGACAAGTCACAATTGATTTATCTAAGTCATCCAAACGGTCCTATGGTGTTTTAGACTCCAATTTTCCCCATTTATCTATCTCACTTCACATTACAGTAAGCTAAAATAGTACATGTACAATTATTTACTATTCCTTTTACCATTATTACAGAATTCTCATTCCAAACCTCTCCCACAAAGTCAATTACAGCCAACCAACTCATCTAAGTCAAATAAAAATCAGTATACCATGCTTACACAAATTTCACATATTCACCAATGCAACTCAACATGTTCATCATCAAAATATAGTACGACAGCAGGACAATCATAATCTTATCAAACAGCTCTAAAAATATGTAACTAGCTCCCCTTACCTGGAACTTTACAGTACAACATACAGTACCGTTATCCACAGCACTTCCCAAAACAAGGCATAGTCCCAATCTACAAATCACCCAAATGGCGATAGAAACAACTCTTAGAACTAAAATGGACAGAGAAAAACATAAGGAAGGGCACACTAGGCACATGCAACTTGCCCTAGGTCCCAAACAGCGGAGAACAGGGAGGAGCTACTTACCCGCTATAGAACGCGAAACCGATCGATTCAAGTCGAAGCTATCGACTCCGGGAACGCAAAATCACCACCTAAATGAAAATGCACCGATTCAATTTCAAGATTTGGTAGAGAGAAGACAGAGAAAGTTAGGGCTGAAGTTTTAGAGAGAGAAGAGCTCAGAAAAATTCAGAGTCGGATGAGCCCTTCCTAAAGTCAGGTTGACTTTAGTCAGATGGGCCTGGCTGCCCCACATAAGGCCCAATAGCTTTAGGATTCTTCAGGCCCTTACATAAACGGATAAAATAAGATCTTCATAAACAAAATAAATATGTTCTAAAGTTATAGAGGTAACATAATAAAATTATTTAAATGAAAATAACTAAATATATGTTTTTGGTGATAAGATGAATGTCTCTGCGAGTTGTGAATTTGGGCAAAGCCTAGAGATTTGTTCCGTCTCAAATGGTCAGTGTTGGACTAAAGTTCCTAGAGATGGTTGCTTTATCATTGTCCCACGATTGGTTCCAAATGTTTTTATTAGTTCTAAATTTTTGATTTGTAAAACATAGTGGTGGAATTTTAAGATTTTGCAAGATAGGTCAGAACAAACAAAACAAAAATCTAATTGCAAAAAACTTTATGATACTTAAGTAAGTAAAAACTAAAGGATTTATTTAAAGTATAAGTGAAAGTATGAAAAAAAATGTTTTTGTGTGTTATATTTTCTAATGGAACTCTTTGTATGAAACTATGATATATGGTGATAATGTTTGAATATCTTGAAAATAATAGTATATAACCATCTAAGAAACGAGACACAACAAATATATGTTCTCTAGACTAACGTGTACAGAAACATTTTATTCTCATTTTTTTTCATTAGGTACTGATATCATGCTTTACAAAACATTTTTAAATATTGGCTAGCACAAAACCATGCTTTTATTTTCGAATGTTTCATATTGAATCTCTAGTCTCAACTCAAATGAGACAAGTACATTTAGTTTGTGGGATTCTATGTTCTTTTCAATTTTCTCTCCTTCTTTCGTTCCTTTGGTATAATCTATGTTTTCATTTAATACCTTTTATTCAATCAATTACCATTTAAATATTGTTTTAAATAAGATACAAATTCAAAATGTTACATTAATTATATATTAATTATAAGAGAAAACAATAAGTAAATTATTAATATATTTTTTATTGCTAAATATTTTCAAGGGTAAGAATGTATATCAATTATTTTTATATAAATTCTTGTTTAGCTCTCATGAAACACCACAAGTGAGATTTAGCTTTTGTACAATTTCATAATCTTAAAGAGCATTTTGAAAAGACTTATGGGGAAATTTGAGATGAAGTCTATTGGGATTATGATTACGATTATGATTTTGTTAAATTTTGCACAACCCGTATTAAGTACTAGTTATCTTTGCCGACTAAAGTGTACACTTAAATGTGTACCACTAAGATTTGGTTCTAAAAATTTTTTTGACACATGTGTCAATGATTGTAAGTCACGTTGTAGCCAATTATCCAACCATCATTTTTATAATTGTATAAGTGATTGTCATTTAATGAAGTTTAACGCCATCAACAACGGTACGTATTCTTAAATGTGTTTTTCTATCATGGTTTTATATTGTTTTTCAATGTTTTATTTAACTGTTTTTTCTTCTCATGATTTCTATAATTTATTTGCTTGTTTATGATTTTGACCATTAATTTTACATGATTTCTAGGTGCTCCTAAGGTGTACAATGGGATGAATACTTGCGTACAAAAATGTAAAAAACTATTATAATTTCTAGCAAGAAAAAATTGTTAGAAAAAATAATATTCCTAATAAGAAATACATCTTGATCAATAAAAAAGTATTTGTTATTTATTGTCTTATTTTTTCTTTCAATTACTTCCCATAATCTTTTTTATTCTTGCAACTTATTAATATAATTAAATAAATTAAAACTTAAGCATTAGAAAATTTCTTACAACACTAGTCATTTCAACTATCTTCAGACTCACTACTGAGAAAAAAAACACAATATAGATAACGAGAACCCTAACTATAAATTAAATTAAATTTGAAGCTTCAATTTGTTATCATTCTTCATACAACATAATAAATTTTAGTAATTATAAGTATAAAACATTTAAAGTATTTAAACAAAATTAATTTAGGAAAACATGTTGAGGTTTTCTTGTCTAAGAAATATTATGCACGAATTTTCCATTTACTCTTCATAATAACGTAGTTTATATGACAGGTGATCAATTGAGAGAAATATTTATTTGACAAGCATTGCTCTCCAATTTTATTATTACCTCACATGACACAAATCAAAATCAATGAGACTTATCAATATCCATTCTTCCAAAAAAAATCTCTATATCTAATTTACATATTAAAAATTTCCAAAATTTACAATTCGTAAACATTGGTAAAGATAACATTTTTATTCCAAAATTTTCCCTCAACTTTTATTTAGGGATGACAAAGTGGATTGTGACCTGTGAGTCAGCCCACCAACCCACCAAAATAGGACAAGCTAGATTGAAAATTTCAACCTATTAGTTTGTTTTGGCTCACCCCACCTAGCCTGCAAAATTGGCAAGTCAAAGATCAACCTGTTCTTAGAAGACCCATTTTTTTTCATTTTTTTAATTTAAAAATCAGTATTAAAATAATTAAAAAGTTTAAATTTTCTATATTATATTTTTGTAAAAATATAAATATCCAACACTATTATGTTTAAATCATTAATACTTACAAATTAAGTTATAAATATTAGTATAATAGAGTAATTTTTAATTTATCTAATTAAAAATATTAATTTATCAATTAAAAGCTTGGAAAATATTTATATGACAAAATATATGCTTTAAATATTTATTTATAAGTATATGTGTAAATAAATTTTAAAATTAAAAATTAAAAAAAAATCAAATATCTTTGGTATAATCTCTTTTTTTTCATTTAATACCTTTTAATAAGTCAACTATCACTTAAATATTGTTTTAAATAAGATACAAAGTAAAAACGTTACATTAATTATATATATTAATTATAACAGAAAATAATAAGTAAATTGTTAATATTTTTTATTACTAAATATTTTCAAGGGTAAAAATGTATATCAATTATTTTTCTATAAATTGATATTTAGCCTTCATGAAACACCACAAGTGAAATTCACCTTTTGCACAATTTCGTAATCTTAAAGATAACTTAGAAAAGAATTATGGGGAAAATTGAGATGAAATGTATTGGAGTCATGATTACGATTATGATTTTGTTAAATTTTGCACAACCCATATTAAGTCATGGTCTTTTATGCGATATCAAGTGTAGAATTCGATGTTTTTTTGCAGGAGTTTCTCAAGAGTTGTTTTCCAGATGTATGGGTCATTGTGAGTCGTCACACTGTAGCCAATTATCCAATGATCCCTTTTATAATTGTATAAGTGATTGTCACTTAATAAAGTCTAACGCCATCAACGATGGTACGTATTATTACATATTTTCTTCTTTCATGTTTTTATATTGTTTTTCGATGTTTTATTTCACTATATTTTTCTCTTGATTTTTAAAATTTATTTGCTCTTTTATACCATTAATTTTACATGTTTTTCAGGTGTCGCTGATAATGTGAACAATGAGATGAATACTTGCATACAAAAGTGTAAATAAATATTATAATTTATAACAAGAAAAATTATTAGAAAAAAATAAAAATTCTACTCAATAATAAGGAAACATCTTGATGAATAAAAAGTATTTATGTACATGTTTTTTCTTTATATTACTTTCCATAATCTTTTTTATTCTTGCAACTCGGGTATTGATATAATTAATATAATTAAATAAATTAAACCTTAAGCATATATTAATTTTACTCATTTTTATAAATGAATGTAATTCATCTAGAAAATCACTTACAACTCAATCTTTTCAACAATATCGAGACTCCCTGAAAAAAAATAACACAATATAGGCAATGAGAATCTGAACTATAAATTAAATTAAAGTTGAAGCTTCGATTCATTATCATTATTCCTACAACATCAATATTAATTTATCATTTAATGAAAAATAATGAAGCAATGATAAAATGTTAAACATTGTTTTGTGAAAAAACGTTTTCAACAAATATTAAATTTTTTTCACTTGAGGCTCATGATTCAAGAAAAAAAGATTGAATGGATTTGAAAATAAATTATATGTTGTTTTCTGAATGGATTTAGAGGTGATTAGGAGTGAATTTAGAAATAAAATTTGTGACAATTTGGGTAGGATTTGACCAATGTGATAGATAAAAAAAAAGTACTAATTGATAGAAATTAAAAATTACTAAAATGTCCTTAATAGTAAAATTAATATAAAATTATATTTATTAATAATATATTTATTGATAAAATAAATTTTAAGTATTAAAAAACATAAAAAATAAAAAAATTAAGTAAAGTAAAATTATTTTCTTTTTAAACTTCACCCCACAAAAAATAATTATAAATATATATATATATATATATATATATATATATATAAACCAATAAAAAAAAACAATTTCCTCATAGGTGATATACTTATGTATATATTAATGGAATTAATTCCATGTAGTGTTTTCCACTTGAAGAGCTAATCCCAAAAACCAATTCCAACATCCCCGAATCATTTCATTTGCCATTGAAGTTTCAAATAGCACACTCTCTCTCTCTCTTTCACTGCAAGTGATGAAAAATTAAGGACAATATTGTAAAATACCATTTCTCACCTACAAATTTCCTCGTCCCAAGGACGATAGCAAGAGAAGCTAATCTCGCAATCACATTCCTTCATTACCTCTATGAACACCAGAATCACCAGCAAATCCATCTCCGCAAATCCCTTCCAATAGTAAATCACTAGAAATTAATATAACCTTATTGCTCTAATTATGATACTACTTCAAATATTAAATATTAAATATTGATTAAGAAATATTATTTTGTAAGAATCTAAAAAGTAAAGTATTAAAGATTATAGGTGTTTTAAAATAATGAGCGAAGTGTTTTAAAGTTAAAATAATTCAATTAGAAATTCTTAAACTCATCTTTTTACTTACAATACAAATCATCTCTCTAAAATTTTTCCTCTTAGTTTCCTCTCACTTTTCTCTAAGATATTTGATTCCTCAATCATCTGTTTGACGATCAGGAAGTTTCTAGGAGATCACATCTGAGTAATCTGCATTTCTACCCAATCAATTTGGCATATAGCAAGTAAATAACACAAGTCTTTTCCCTCACTCTCGCATCTCTATTATGCATTTGGAGCTAGTGCTGTCAAAATGAGTTGTAACCCGTGAGCCAACCCGACTCACCACGGGTTTGAGCCAAGTTGGGTTTGAAAAAAATGTAATTTTTTATGCGGCTAGTTTTCAATCCAACTCACTTAGAACCTGACTCAGCGGGTTGAACTCGTGATGAGTCGAGTTGGCTCACCAACCCACTTAATTTAATTTAATTATTTATTATTTTCTGTTTCGATATTATTAGTTAGCATTTTTTTTTATTATATTGTAGATAGTGATAAAGAAGAAGATGTCTTAAGAGAGAAAAATATTTTAAATTTATCTATTTATGACTCTAATATTATAAATGGATAAGTGAAACAAAAATTAACAACATTAAAAACTTATTTGTTCGTCTTTTGTACATGTTTTTAGATTACGCTTGAATTGTATGATACTTTTTTTTTTGAATTGTCTTTGGAGTTTAACATTGTTTTAGAGTGATATTTATTTAGATTTCAATTTAAAAAAATTAATTTTTTTTATTTTAAAAAAAAAAGTTATAATTAAATAAGCCAGTGAGCCAACCCGTTTAACCCACCAACATGTGGTGGGTCGAGCCAGGTTACTCATTTTGACAGCTCTATTTGGAGCATTTGCAACATTGTTCTCGTATAACCAAAAGTTATACGATCATCGCAAGACACATATAACATCTAACACAAACAAATATGGGTAAGCTACCATAGCACAACCAATAACAAGAAAATTTTTAAATAAGAAACAAACACAACTTAATAACAAATCAATCATCTACAGCGTTATCTGTAACACCCCCAATTTTAATTTCATAAAAATGTGTAGAAATTTAAAATTTTCACAATCATGAATAAAATCATTTTATTTTAATTGATTAATATCTACACAGGACATTTCTTTCATCTTACACGTCATGGTTATTCAATATTTACAATCTAGAGATTTATTATGAAAGAATACGACTACAAGACGATTCCAATTCATACATTAAATATACATGTCTCTTATAAATTTTCCAAAGAAATAAAACTTTTACAATTTCAATATATAAATTATCCAAATTCATCACCAACGTAAAAAGTTTAATACGTTCCTTTACATAAATTGGATAAACTTTAAATGAACTCCTATATCCTCCAATCCCTCTCTCGTCACCCTTATAATTCCTACAATGTCTGTGTTCCTATTTGAGCTTCCATATAACATATGTTATACAATCATTGTATAATTACATACACTAACACGCAAACACACAAGTATGGGTGAGCTAAGAAAATCAATTAACATACAATTCAAATTCTACTAATTTATAATCATGTGGTAAAATTACTAATTAAACCGTTAATTCATATCAAACCATTTGACAACCTAGAATCCATTCAAACAACCATGATTCATTATTTCCAAAAATCATGATTCATTATTCCCAACAACCATGATTCATTATTTACAACAACTAACTAATCAAACTTAACAATATATTTTACAACACAACAACTTAATCAAATTAAACATTCATTCCAAATTCATATTTTTTTTTTTAAGGCATACCAAATTAACTATAACTACAAAACAGCCTTCAATAATCTAATAAAATATTGCTTAACTCAAATTAAAACAACAGTTTAGTACATTAACAGGTTCATACGTCTTTATATAATTAAAATATTTTAACCATGTAGTTAATACTTTTAATCCCAAACAATTTTCTAATACTTAATATAATATCCTAATAACTAAAATTGGAAAAGTTTATTACAAGTTATTTAATATATATATATATATATATATATATATATATATATATATATATATATATATATATATATATATTAGTATAATATTTTAAATATTCCACTAGAAAAGTTTAAGGAACTTTATCATATATATTACATTATAATATTATATACCCAAAGTCTTAAACAACATACTTAAACAAAACACGTCTTGGCATGTTGTATAATATATAACATAATAATTATAACATATAATAACCTAATGATGTACCGATCATGACCAACATATCATAATATATATATATATATATATATATATATATATATATATATATATATATATATAGTCTTTCTAGATTTTGTTTATAATATAAGAATTTTCAATCTATGAAATACACTGGACGAACAAAAGGAAATGAGATACAACAAGATACTAACGGCCCTACCACTTAATTCAATACTTCAATTTTAAACTCAACCAATGCCTTATGATTCAAACCACTCAATATATAAAAAAATATATATTGCACCATCACATGAGAACTTTGTAATATAATATTAAAACATATGTTGGACTGAAAATTGTCCAAAATCCCAACACTTGTCCTAATTTCTCCAAATTCGCGTTTTCTATGACCTTCTCCAATAAGCCATTGAATGAAAAGAAAATGTTAATTGCTTTTGCTCTAAATAAATATTTAGTCGAGGTTTAAAGTTATTAACGGTACAAATATCAACAACCAACACAAGCTTTAAACAACTTAACTCAAAGCTCAAGTGTGTTAAAAGATTTGGAGAGATATTAACAGCCCAACAACTGTGCAAACATTAACATTCTGATGCAAATATTTCAACAAAACAGCGAGGTTTTTTTTATGTAGTTTATACAACCAAGACAACAAGGTATTTTCTGCATAATTTTATAGCAAGACAACAAGGTATTTAAATAGTTTATATACAAAGACACTGAGATATTTCTGAAAAATTTTATAGCAGGACAGCACGGTATTTAGGTAGTTTGCATTTCCTAAACCAGATTTACCAACTAGTAACATTCATTCAGCCACAAAGTGTAATTCCTTAAGATAACTCTTTAATTTAATTAAGTTCAATCACTTTAGACTCATTTCCAATTCCTATATTCCTTCAAAACAGTAACCTGTAACTCTAAATACACTTAAACAATACATTGTATTACATCATGCGTACATTATATCTATTTTACTCATTCATGCAATTTCTCAACGTTTGATCATCAAGAAATGTAAATCGTGTGCACAACCATTCTAAGAGTGAGATTCTCTTATGTTTGGACCAGTTATTTCAAGTTAAATAGAATATGAATTACATACCCAACAATTTCTAAGTATGTAATTATCTCATTTACATTGCATTGTTTAAAATTAAGGAAGAAGAAACTCATTTATCATACTAACAAAACATATATATAACCAACTCTAAAACCAAGTCACAATAACAAACAGAGCACGACTTCCTCCCCTTTATTTCCATTTATACCTATTGCGGAGATAATTACATACCCATTATTTCTGTTACAATTTATATAATTAAGATTACACGACCATCAGCCCCCTTAGAGTATTAGATGTTTAGTTCATTAACGTTATACTGGTTCTGATACACTGATCCAAGTGAATCATCAATGAAAAGTCATATTATGCACAATAACTCAACTCTAACCTAAACTTACCCCACTGAATTCCCGTCGGGTAAATAACCCCATTGTAGCAACCGAAAACAACATATAGACATTAAATCACAGATTTATATACCTTGTTTTCACATGGTAAGTATATCATCTTAAAAAAATTATATATGCACATGTTATTGCTCAATATGCAATTCAGACCCATCATTCAAGTATCAAACACAAGCAATCCGAAACACCATTTATTCCTGAATCAAAATTGCAAGTATGCACACAGGAAAACACTGTTAAATATCTAGAAGCAGTTTAGTTCCCCATACCTGTTCCTCCTCTTTACGGTAACCCTTGGTTCGAACATTATGTATCTTGCTCTCCCAGTCCTGTGTTCTCTCTTTGACTCGCAAACTGATTCTCTTAGTGCCTCACACTAACCACCGATCTTACTCGGATTCAACATTTGGTGCTCTCCCTCGCACAAAAAATAAAAAAAAAAAACTAAGCCTTCAATCTTCATTGCTCACTGTTCTAGGGTTTGGTCCGAGAAAGAGGAAAAAACCCAAATTTGAAGAAGAAAAACAATTGGGTCAAAAGAACTTTTGATTCTAAAGAAGGAACAAAGAAAAATAATTGAAGGAGAAGAAGAATGAAGATGGGTGAGTTTCTCTCTCTCTGGTCTTCTCTCTTCCCTCTCAAAAACGCTCCCCCCCCTTTTCCTACCAGTCCTCCTTTTTATTTTTATTTCTTGAAACCTCCAAAAAAATACATTTTTAAGAAAATATGTAAAAGTTAGCCCACTTGAAGGTTCGAAGGCGCATCCATCAAGCTATGCATACACAATCAACACATACACCACAAGACCAAGCTGAATTTATTGATATATTGACCATATAATAAATATATAAAGTATATAAATTCACACATTTCAAATATTAACTTACTATTTATTATTTTATTTATTTTTTTTTTCAACATCCATGAGCATATTCACTAGACATTTACTCCATCATACTAAGTTCTGACAAATTTAAACTTCATGATACTTTTATTAATTTAATATAAATACACGCCTTCTAAAAGTTTAACAGTATCTACAACTAAGTTTAACACATGATACTAAAATTAAACCTTATCTCAAATAAATTTTGATGACTAAATTTTTTTTTTTTTTTTTCTTAGTTCTTACATTATCCTACTAGCAGAATTATTTATACACCATGATCATCATCAACATTCTTGTTAACTATATCATGATTATACCATCAACGTCATCCTTATCAACATCATCCTTATCAACATCATCTCCAAACACAATATCACTATGAATCATCATCACATGTACCTCCATCAGAATTAACCTCATCATGAATCCTTCATCATGAATAACACCATCAGCCCTCATAATACCATGAACTCCACAGTGAAAGGAATCAGTCACACTCTTATACCCTACCTCAAAAACCCATAGCCTCCCCTATAGGTCTGCTCGAGTAGTCCTGTCATCCTAGCTAAGGAACATGTTTTCTACCACACAAGAACAAAGCAAACACAGTAAGACCCTTGTAAACTCAAAATTTTACCAAGTTGTAAAAATTTCAAGTTGTAGTGTAAAATAGAATGCTGTCAAAATTTGACATGGTTTACTATTTTATGTATAACTTTTTATACAATTAATATTTTGGGTTGATTCTTTTTCCATTGGAAATTAGACTCAAAAAGCTTCGATTCGAGTACTCATACGCCTAATTCCGACTTCGTGAAGGGGTTCAACGGAACTGTCAAAGGTGTGACAGATGTGCTGTCTGTGTGGATGGCGCTCCAGCGCCCTTTCCTGTGGGGCGCCCGGGCGCGAGCGTATCAGTTTTCAGATCTGAAACATGTGGGGATTACGTGGAAAGTTGGGGAATATACTCCAGACCCATAATGTTGGTCCCTTGGGTCCGAGAGGAGCGTGGGCAAATCTCTTTTGCATTGTTTAAGTGGTTCTTTGTAGATCAAGGGGGCCATGATGTCTCTTGGGCAGATCTACAAGTGTGGGAAGGGAGGAAATGGGTTCTGCACTTGTGTGAGTGAAGTCCTTGCTGCAGAATCCGTGAGAGAGTTTTCTAGAGGTCTTTGGAGCAAGGTGCTGCCCAGATTCGTAGTGAAGGATTCAAGGTGTTCCAAGGAGGTCTTCAAGAGGTAAGGGGAGCTAACTTTGATTTGTAAAAAAAAAAAATGCACATGTTTTGTTTGATGAAAGTCCTGCGAAATGTAATGAGTTTTTAATGGGTTGAATGATGGGAGTTATGATGAGAATTCGTTCTAATGCGTTTGTATATATAGATATGAAGTTTTGGATGAATTGGTTCTTGAAATGGGATGAAGAACATGGTGGTTTTCCCTTAGCTTTTTCCAAATCCGAAAATCATACTTCTTGAACAAATGATTAGTTTGAATGGGATGGATGTGAATGTTTGTTGTGAGATCTTGGATTGGAAATGTCCTATTCTTAGATGATGGTTTTTGAGTATGCTTTGATGGTAAAAAGATGAATCAAATGGGTTTTTGATATAACTTTGATATATGGAATTTGTATGAACTTTATGATGAAAAATTGATGAATATATTGGATTGATGGTGGATTTTCGTTCTAGCATGTTGATATACATGTATATGAAGCTTTTGCTGGATTAGGTTGTGAAATGGGATGAGAAACATGATGGTTTTACCTTCCTTTTGATCAAATACGAAAATTGGGTATTTTGGTTGGTTGATGAATTTTGGATGGATGAATTGATGGTTTGTGTAGAAATCTTTAATAAGATGAAAGTATGGTTAGTTAGGATTTAAGATGTTGATGTTATAAAAGTTTTATGTTGTGGAAAATGATGGAATTTATAAGTATGGTTTGATGAGTAGTATAAGTGATGAGTTTTGGGAAGCTCACTTAAGCATAGTGCAAATTCAAATCTGTTTGTGATGATTGATGAATTGGTGATGTGTGTAAACTGTTTTGGGATGGATTGAACTCAGTTTGGGAGTTGTTTGAGTAATTAAAAGTTGGTAGAAATTATGCAGAAAAATATGAGGCTATGCACTTAAAGAGTTGATTTTACATGAGTAAATGGATGGTTTGATGTTTATGGTGTTTGTGGTTGATTGTGGAGTGGTAATAGACTCCAAATATGTTTGAAAACATGTTAGAAGTGTTGAATATGTACTGGAAATCAAATCTGGAAAAATTCTGGGTGAAAAACCAGAATCTGGTTGCTGTCACGGCGCTCCAGCGCCCATTTATCGCGCTCCAGCGCGCGATGGTCAGGTTGAGTCGCGCTCCAGCGCCCTCTGGTCGCACTCCAGCGCGCCTGAACACAGCAGCATGCTGCAGATTTTGTTTTTGGGAGTTTTGGGGGTTCTGGATGTCCGTTTTGGACGTTCTTTAGTTCGTTTTGGGGGGTTTTTGACCCTTCCGGAACTGTTGGTGATGGTTTCAAAGCTATTTGAGTTACCTAAATATGGGTATTAAAAGGATATAAAGAAAATGTGTTATGTGTACATTGTTTTGAGTTGTTAGATATATCTATTTGATATGGAAATGCTGTGTGATTGGTTTGACATTGCATATTGATATGAGAATGATGTTTGGATGGTTAAGTACTGTTGAAATCATGGTTGTATATGATTTGATTATGAGTTTCATGTTAAATGAAGAATTGAGGTTATTAATGATATGGTATTGTGATAATCTCACTTATGCATTTGAATATATTGAACATATGCTAAGTTCATGGTTGGCGAATATGTGATGATGATATGATATGGGCGTTATGGTATGGTTGGATTGGTATTGTAAGGATTATTGTATATGGGTATTTGGTCAGATGATGTTATTAAACAAGTGGTGGATAGTAAGCGTTGTGCGTGTTGGCCCGGAGAATCTCTTTAGGTGAGTGATGGGGGGTATACTTGCACTTGTCCGGGGAAGCTCTTGTTCAGAGTGATGGAGGGTGACATTGTGTACTTGCCCGGGGAATCTCCCTATAGAGTGATGGGAAGCAGCACTACACATTGGGGTAATGTGTAACCGCCCGGGGAATCTCTTACATTTATGTAAGAGTGATGGGGGTGACGTGGGGTACTAGTCCGGTGAAGCTCGAGATAATTAAGTTGGTGTTGTGCTTGCGGGCCCGGGGAATCTCTTTAGGCGAGTGATGAGGGGTATACTTGCACTTGTCCGGGGAAGCTCTTGATTAGAGTGATGGAGGGTGACTTGTGTACTTGCTCGGGGAATCTCCCTATAGAGTGATGGGAAGCAGCACTACACATTAGGGTAATGTGTAACGGCCCGGGGAAGCTCTGAAAAGAGTGATGGGAGTGACGCTAGTACATATTGGTGTATGTATTTTGATTGATCTGTAATATTGGTGGATGTAGTCTGATTTATTTTGTAATGCATATTGGTGTATGCATTCTAATTTGATATTTTGATACATATTGGTATATGCATAAGGTTGAAGCATAATTCGTACTTGGGTATATAGTTTGATGTGGTTAAGGTGTGGATGATAGTATGTTATTATGAGTATATTTATGATGTATATGAATTGTATTTTTTGTTAGCTCACCCTTGCTTGTTTGTGCATGTGAATGCGATGATCGTATAATGTGTGATGTTATACGGGAGCAGATGTTATTGCAGATGTGATGGCTGATGTTTCTGAACATGCATAAAGGATGAAAGAGAGATGGAATAGATGACTGGGAATGTATTTGTTTATATTCGATCCTGACTATTTAAACGTTTTATTTTCGGAATAATCGGTTTGTAATAAATATCGTACTATTTTTCCGTTGAGGTTGAATATTAAAATTTGAATTTTTACTTACGTGTTTTACGGAAAAATTAGTCGACGTAACACCAAATTTCGGGGTGTTACAAACACCAACACCCCAAACAAATAAGGTTCAATACTTGAGCACTCCTTTTCGCACATAAAGCCAAAAGAAGTCCCTATCTTGTATCATACGATCGATAGTCTCAAGTTTTACTAGGTACAATAAGTGAACCTATCTTCCACTATTATGTGCATCAACCACACAGTCAGGTGCAACTCTAACACTCACTCATTCCAATCATTAGTCAAAGTTCATCATATACTTAAATAAAACAACTATTCTCATCTCTGTCTAACATTATTCATTCGTCATTATCTAAAGTTTCATTTAAAATATCTAATGTACTCAACATGAACCCTTCATGAATTTCATTCCAATAATCATGGATTCCATTCCAATAAATAGATTACAAAATAAATAATTAAATATCATTTAATAACAAACTAAAATAAATAAATCATTTATTAATCTAATTAATAATTATAATCTTATTATTTTCCTCTTTCATAAAACCAAAATTAGTAAATCATTTCATATTCTAATTAATCATTATAATTTCATTATTTTCTTCTTTAAATTCAATTAATTCTTATTTCTAAATTCGTTATTTTCCTTTTTAAACCCAATTAATTCTCAGTTCAAATTTTGTTATTTTTCTCTTTAAACCCAATTAATTCTTAATTCGAATTTTGTCAGTTGTTAATTAATTGATTTTATTTCTTCTTATTTTAATTTTAGAGAAATAATCTTTCTATTATTATTATTATTATTATTATTATTATTATTATTATTATTATTATTATTTTGTTTTGATTTCTAATTAATTTAAAATTTTATTAATTTTTTTTCTTTAAAAAAAAACCTTTCTATCTGAGTGATTGCAAAATCTAAGGGAGTGTTTCATTCTACACCTCGAGGATTTCATCCTGCACCTCCAAAAATATCAATTTTAACCATCTCATATGTCATCCTACACCTCTAACTTTTTCAAAACTTTCATTTTTAATTTAAATAAATATTTTTCATTTTATTTTCTTTTTTATTAAAAACAATCTTCACCAGCTTAATAATAATTTAATTTAATTTAAAATTTAAATATTATTTAAAATAATTTTTTATTTTAATAATTATTAAAATATAATTTATATTATAATAATAGTTATATTAAAAACATAAATATAAAATAATAAAAATAAAAATTATTATTATTATTATAAATAATAATAATAAATTTGATTTAATATATTCAAATATATTAAATTATAATAAAATATTAAAATAAATTAAATAATTATTAAATTTTAAATAAAAATAAAAATTTTTAAAAACTTATTTATATATTAAAATCTGTAAAATATGTTAATACTTTTGTTTTTTATTTAAAATTTAGTAAATATTAAACTTAAATAAAAATTATAATATTGCTTATTATATTTTTATATTATAATAATTAATAAAATATGATTTATATTTTTAAAATAGTTCTATTAAGAAAATTAAAAAATAATAACTAAAATAAGAATAAAAGTGAAAATAAAAATAATACTTAAAATCATATTTAATATATTTAAATATATTAAATTATATTAAAATATTAAATTAAATTTAATAATTATTAAAATTTTAAAAAACAAAATTTTAAAAAATTTTGTTAATCAAATATCTCATAAGTTATGAATCGAATATCCATATTCGATAAAGAATCATTTTTAAAATTTTATTTTATATTTAAATTTTAATAATGCTTTAATTTAATTTAATATTTTATATTTTAATATAATTTAATATATTTAAATATTTTATTTAATATAATTTTATTTTTTATTTGATAAATAATTGTGTTAAAATTTTATCTTTTCTTTAAATTTGAATAATTATTTTATTTAATTTAATATTTTAATATAATTTAATATATTAAATATTTTATTTAATATAATTTTATTTTTCTTGTTATTATTTTTATTTTAATTATTTTATTTTTGTATTTTTTAATATAATTATTATTATAACATAAATTATATTTTTATAATTATTAAAATATAAAATTATATTAAATAATAGTTAAATTTTAAATTTAGTTATTATTAAGGTGGTGTAGAGTTCTTTTAATAAGAAAAAGAAAAAAATAAAAATAAAATTTTTTATAAAGTTAGAGGGGTAGGATAATGATGAGATTTATTAAAAGTGGAATTTTTGGAGGTGCAAGATGAAACACTCAATCTGAGGCTCACAAAGTCCAACAATGGGCCTGTACAGGCCCAACGAGGTTCAACCACACCCACCCAAGGCCCACTTCCATCCACTTTGATAAAGTTTGCTGCCATTAACAATGGTATGAGTGTTCGTGTGATCGTTCGCATCCTCCTAGTGCTTAATACCGTTATTTCTCTTTTAAAAATAACTAAAAATATTTAAACGTCTTTCTAAAGGTACAAGTACTCGTGTGACCGTCCATGTCGGCCTAATACTCATTACCTTCTTTTTCTCAAAAATACCAAAAAATATAAAGTCTTCAAAAACTAAAAACATATACATTTACAAACAAACAATCTCTTAGCCAGAACTACGTGATTCTTGATTCTCCATCAAGAGTGGAGATACGTAGGAGCAAGGCTGGTCCTTGTTAGGTTCACTTCCCAAAAATCCAAATTTATCCATAATCATTTTCCAAACAAATTTTCAAACAATTTTCTAAACAAACTTTCCAAAATATTTCTCAAATGAAATTTTCAAACAGTTTCAAAATAACTACGTAACCCTGATTTTTCATTTTTAATGACAATACGTAGGAGCAAGGTCAATCCTTGTCGGACCCAAAAAACTAAAAAAATATATTTTGTTTATTCATAGTGTCTTTTTTGGGCATATTTAAACATTTTGAAAACCACATCACATTGCGTATTTAATTAAAGGTACTGCCTTCGGGCAGGTGATGTAGGATGTTAATACCTTCCCTACTCGTAATTAACTCCCGAACCCGGGAATCTGGTTTCCATAGACCATGTCTTTCTTTATAGTTTTTCTATAGTTTTCCAGAATAAACTATAGTGGCGACTTCAGTCTCTTTTTCAAACCCGTCTTTTTTGGATCGTCGTCCCGTCGTGATTCTGGTTGCGACATAATGTAAATGAAGAAAACTGTGATTTAGAAACATGTGGTAGTGCACATAGCCACAAAAACCCAAACGACAGTGGGTTGTCTGATGATGAGTGGCACTCAAAATTTTTGGCAACTCCAAAAGAAGGGTTTCATCACTTGTGAAGATTCAGAGGAGGTGGTCATCCCTTGTGGGTCACAGCGGAAGTGAGTTTGATCTATTGGGATAAGAAGAGAGGTGTTCTCACCTTAAACTGTTTTATTTTCTATGTGATTGTAACACTTTGTTGGTTTGTGCTAGTGAAGCGTTAATTCTCAATTGAGATTAACAATTGGACGTAGGATCTGTTTGATCCGAACCAGGATAAAAATTACCTATGCAATTTTTTTTCTTCCTTACTCTTTAGTTTCTTTAAATTGTTTCAAGGAATTTTATATTTACATGAGAAAATTATTAAAAGAGTGATTTGAGATAAGAAACCAATTCAACCCCCTCTTGGTTTGTTGAATGCGTTAACCATTTCGCTATGCTGCTTTGACAAACCATAACAGAAAATCAAATTCTCTCGAAACTTCAATATACAAACTAAAAAAAATCAAGGTTACCTCGCGTAGTATTTGAAGTAAAAGGATACAAGTTTTGATCCTTGGAAAGTCACATATGTACCCTTACATCCTGGAAGTTCACGTTAGACTCATGTACCCGTGAAGTTTTTGATTTCTTTCGGCAATAAGGTGAATGTCTCTATGGGTTGTGAATTCAGGCAAAGCCTAGAGATTTATCCCATCCCGAATGGCCACGAGTTGGGCTAGGACTCCTAGAGTGACATCTTGATGGTTGATTTACTGTTGTCCCACGATGGATTCCAAATGTTTTTATCAGTTTTAAACTTTGGGTTTATAAAAAAAATCCAATTACAAAAAACTTTATGATGCTTAAGTAAGTTGAAACTTAAGGGTTTATTTACCGTATAAGTGAAAGTATGAAAAAATGTTTTTGTGTGTTATATGAAATAATAGTAGATTACCATCTAAGAAATGAGGCACAAGGAATATATGCATCTATATGCATTGAATATTTACCATTAATAAAGATTGTGAAACTTCAATGAGCATTAAGAAACATTTTACTTTCACTTTTCTTTTTTATATCTCTTTTTAGGAATTAGTGAGAATATCATGCTTTACAAAACAATTTTAAATACTAGCTAAAACAAATTCATGTTTTTATTTTCGATTATTCCATATTGAATTTCTAGTCTCACTCAAGTTAGGTAACTCCATGGGATTCCATATTCTTCCCAATTTTCTCTGGTTTTGTTCCTTTTTCTTTGGTATAATATCGTTTTTTCATTTAATACCTTTTAATAAGTCCACTACCATTTAAATATTGTTTTAAAAAAGATACAAAGTCAAAACGTTACATTAATTATATATATTAATTATAACAGAAAATAATAAGTAAATTATTAATATTTTTTATTACTAAATATTTTCAAGGGTAAAAATGTATCAATTATTTTTCTATAAATTGATGTTTAGCCTTCATGAAACACCACAAGTGAGATTCACCTTTTGTACAATTTCGTAATCTTAAAGATAACAGAAAATAATTATGGGAAAAATTGAGATGAAATCTATTGGAGTCATGATTACGATTATGATTTTGTTAAATTTTGCAGAACCTGTATTAAGTCATGGAGGTCTTTTATGCGATATCAAGTGTAGAATTCGATGTTTTTTTGCAGGAGTTTCTCAAGTCTTGTTTTCCAGATGTATGGGTCATTGTAAGGCGTCACATTGTAGCCAATTATCCAATGATCCTTTTTATAATTGTATAAGTGATTGTCACTTAATAAAGTCTAACGCCATCAACAATGGTAAGTATTATTAAATATTTTCTTCTTTCATGTTTTTATATTGTTTTTCGATGTTTTATTTCACTATATTTTTCTCTTGATTTTTATAATTTATTTTCTCTTTAATACCATTAATTTTAAATGCTTTTCAGTTGGGGCTGATAACGTGAACAATGAGATGAATACTTGCATACAAAAGTGTAAGTAAATATTATAATTTATAACAAGAAAAATTATTAAAAATATAATATTTATACTCGATAATAAGGAAAAAATCTTGATGAATAAAAAGTATTAGTTATGTACTTTCATGTTTTTTCTTTATATTAATTTGCATAATTTTTTTATACTTGCATCTCAGGTATATTGATAAAACAATTAATATAATTAAATAAATTAAACCTTAAGCATATATTAATTTTACTCAGTTTTATTAATGTATGTAATTCATCTAGATCATCACTTACAACTCAATCTTTTCAACAATATTGAGACTCTCTAATGGAGAAAAAAAAAAACACAATACAGACCATGAGAATCAGAATTATAAATTAAATTAAAATTGAAGTTTCAATTCATTATCATTGTTCGTACAACATCAATATTAATTTATCATTTAATGAAAAGTAACGAAGCAAAGATAAAATATAAAATATTGTTTTTTGAAAAGACGTTTTCAACAAAATATTAAATTTTTTCACTTGAGGGTCATGATTGAAGGGAGAACAATTGAATGGATTTGAAAATAAATTTAAAGGTGATTAAGAGTGAATTTAGAAATAAAACTTGTGACAATTTGTGTAGGATTTGACCAATGTAATAGATAAAAAATGTATTAATTGATAAAAATTAAATATTACTAAAATGTCCTTAATAGTAAAAGTAATATAAAATTATATTTATTAATAATATATTTATTAATAAAATAAATTTTGAGTATTAAAAAAATAAAAAATAAAAAAATTAAGTAAAGTAAAATTATTTTCTTTTTAAACTTCACCACACAAAAAATGATTTTATATATATATATATATATATATATATATATATATATATATATATATATATATATATATATATATATATATATATATATATAAAAACCAATAAAAAAACAATTTTCTCATAGGGGATATACTTATGTATACATTAATGGAATTTATTCCATGTAGTAGAACCGATTCTCAAATGTATTGTTTTCCACTTAAAGAGCAAATTTCAGCATCCCAAAAACCAATTCCAACATCCCCAAATCATTTCATTTGCCATTGAAGTTTCAAATAGCACACTTTCTTTTCCACTACAAGTGATGAAAAATTAAGGACAGTATTGTAAAATACCATTTCTCACCTACAAATTTCCTCATCCCAAGGAAGATAGCAAGAGAAGCTAATCTTGCAATTCCATTCCTTCATTACCTTTATGAACACCAGAATTACCAGCAAATCCATCTCTGCAAATCCCTTCCAATAGTAAATCACTAGAAATGAACACAACCTTATTCCTTTAATTATGATACTACAAATATTAAATATTGAACATTGATTAAGAAATATTATTTTGTAAGAACCTAGAAAATAAAGTATTAGAGTCGATAGGTGTTTTAAAATAATGAGACCAAGTGTTTTAAAGTTAAAATAATTCAATAATATAAATACAAATTCTTAAACTCCACTTATTACTTAAAACACAAATCATCTCTCTAAAACTCTTCCTCTTAGTTTCCTCTCACTTCTCTCTAAGATATATGACTCCTTAATCATCTGTTTAATGATAAGGAAGTTTCCATGAGATCACGACTGAGTAATCTCCATTTCCACCTGATCAATTTATGGCATATAGCAAGTAAGTTTCGACTCTTTTTTCCCTTACGTTCTTAGTTTGAGATCATGCATAGTGATCCTTCCTTGCATGTGTTTTATGACTTCTTTTCCAAGTTCTTCATTAATTTGTGGTCCTAAGGAATATTTCATATCACAATTTGGTGATTCCTAGATGTTTCTAGAGTTCCTTGTGTGGAAACAAAGGGTATGCATTCTTAGAGCTCTGTAGCTTTGGTGTAAGTTAAGGGAAGCTGATGTTTATCTTTAAATTACATTATAATGTATGAAATTGTAATTGCTAGAATGTATGATTGTATACGACTGAATATGCCTAAAATGTGTGTTTTGATGTTAAATTTGTTGATTAAGGATAATGAATAATATGATGATTGATTCTATGTGTAAATTTTGTGTGAACTTGAATTAACATTATGAATATGATTGGCTTGATGGTGTTGGTGTTATTTTTGGTGGAAATGTTAAGAGTAAAGGTGTGAGTAGAGTTATAGGTCAAGTTTAGTCTAAAATAAAGCTTTGAAAGTGATTTTTGAAATACTCATCTATGGCGAGGATTTGTGGTTTAGCATAGTTAGTTTGGTCTTTTGGTAGATGGGGTAGTAGTACTTTAAAGGTGTTTTGGATGGTTTGTAAGGACATTTTTGGGGTTTGGGGTGGTGAGATTTTGGATTATAGGTTTTTGGTCAAATTGGTCTGTTTAGAGGGTATTGGTAAGTCATTTCTGACTTGTTAGAGTCCTTAAGCTACTTAGAAATGAGCTAAAATGGGTAGAATTTGATTTTGGTCTCTAAGTTGAGAATTTAGTGGTTTTTGAGTTGATACCTTCTTGTAAATAGTTTATTATTAGTTTAAGATAGGTTATACACTTTTGTTTAGGTCTAAAATAGTTTATAATCCAATCTAGAAGTGTTAAAAGTTGGTAAATTTGATTAGAATAGGTAATAAGTGGGTTAGGAGTGCAAATTTTGAAGTTTTAGTGCTGTAGAGTTATGCAGTCTGGTTGGGCAAGCAAAATATGCTAGTTGGGCGAGTTTAGAAAAATTCTGGTAGTGAGTTTCAGAGGCTAGCAAGCCAACTCGCTTAGCTTGAGGAGTTTTGTAACATCCCGATTTTTGGGATGTCCCTATTACGAGTGAAATTTATAACATTTAAAATCATAATACCATTACGGAAATCCACTTATATAATATTGGAATTAATAAAATAAAAACGAAATAAAGTAAACTCAATTACATTGTTTCTAACCTTTATAGTACAAAAATTTTAAATAACACAAGTCTTTTCCCCCACCCTCGCATCTCTATTATGCATTTGGAACTAGTGTTGTCAAAATGGGTTGTAACCCGTGAGCCAACCCAGTTCACCATGGGTTTGAGTCGGGTTAGGTTTGAAAAAAAATGTAATTTTCTTATGCGAGTTAGTTTTCAACCCAGCTCACTTAGAACACGGCTCATCGGGTTGAGTCGGGTTGGCTCACCAATCCACCTAATTTAATTTAATTATTTATTATTTTGTGTTTCAATATTATTAGTTACCATTTTTTTTATTATATTGTACATAGTGATAAACAAGAAGATATTTCAAGAGAGAAAAATATTATAAATTTATCTATTTAAGATTCTAATATTATAAATGGACAAGTGAAACAAAAATTTACAATATTAAAAACTTATTTGTTCGCCTTTTGTACATGTTTTTGGATTACGCTTGGATTGTATGATACTTTTTTATTTTATTTTAAATTGTCTTGGAGTTTAACACGGTTTTAGAGTGATATTTATTTAGATTTGAATTAAAAATAATAATTGTTTTTATTTAAAAAAAACTTATAAGAAGGGGTACATGGACGAATCGAACATACACCGGAATGAGAGGGATCTGGAGACTGTATAGGTATGGGACTATACAGTTGAAGGATAGCTTAAAGGGATTGATTTGGCTACTCATATCACCAAAATGCATTTGCTTTTCGGTAGCCTAACTCATAAGAATTCCATAGTTAAGCGTGCTTAGCTTGGAGTAATTCTGGGATGGGTGACCTTCTACAGCTCGATCATACCATCAACGTCATCCTTATCAACCTCATCTCCAAACACATCATCACTACAAATCATCATCACATGTACCTCCATCAGAATTAACCTCATCATGAATAACACCATCAGCCCTCATAATACCATGAATTCCACATGAAAGGAATCAGTCACACTCTTATACCCTACCATACAAACCTATAGCCTCTCCTGTCGATCTGCTCGAGTAGTCCTCTCATCCTGACTAAGGAACATGTTTTCTACCACACAAGGACAAAGCAAACACTATCGCCCCAAACAAAGAAGGTTCAATACTTGAGCACCCCTTTTCGCACATAAAGCCAAAAGAAGTCGCTATCCCGTATCAGACGATCGATAGTCTCAAGTTTTACTAGGAACAACAAGTAGACTTATCTTCCACTCTTATCTCATCAACCACACAATCAAGTACAACTCCAACATTTACTCATTCCAATCATTAGTCAAAATTCATCATATACTTAAAGAAAACAATTATTCTCATCCACTATTTAACATTATTCATTCATAATTATCTAAAGTCTCGTTTAAAATCCAATGTATTCAACGTAAACCCTTCATGAATTCCATTCCAATAATAATGGATTTCATTCCAATAAACAGATTACAAAATAAATAATTAAATATCAATTAATAACAAACCAAAATTAATAAATCATTTATTAATCTAATTAATAATTTTAACCTTATTTTCCTCTTTCACAAAACCAAAATTAGTAAATCATTTAATATTCTAATTAATCATTATAATTTCATTATTTTCTTCTTTAAATCCAATTAATTCTTATTTCTAAATTCGTTATTTTCCTCTTTAAACCCAATTAATTCTTAATTCAAATTTTGTTATTTTCCTCTTTAAACCCAATTAATTCTTAATTCGAATTTTGTCCGTTGTTAATTAATTGATTTTATTTCTTCTTATTTTAATTTTAGAGAAATAGTCTTTGTCTTATTATTATTATTATTATTATTATTATTATTATTATTATTATTTTATTTCGATTTTCAATTAATTTAAAATTTCATTACTTTTCTTTTTTTTAAAAAAAAAAAAACGTTCTATCTAAGTGATTGCAAAATCTGAGGCTCACAAAATCCAACAATGGGCCTGTACAGGCCCAACCAGGTTCAACCACACCCACCCAAGGCCCACTGCCATCCAGTTTGAACCTGTGCCCGTCGTCACTGGCCACCACCTCGAAGGTGGAAACCATCATACCCAAAAGCCGAACGAAACCAATTTTAAAGGTAAACCAATCTCTTAAAGGTAAACCAATCTACGAGCTCAAGAAACCCAATTCAAATCAACACGAAGAGCTGAAACCCCATATCCAAATTCAAAAACGAAAACTTCGCCTTCT
This sequence comes from Vigna angularis, assembly GCF_016808095.1. Taxonomy (NCBI): domain Eukaryota; kingdom Viridiplantae; phylum Streptophyta; class Magnoliopsida; order Fabales; family Fabaceae; genus Vigna; species Vigna angularis. The sequence goes on along the minus strand of NC_068976.1, from coordinate 16,376,123 downwards.
CAAATAACAAAACAGAAAAAAAGGATCAGCTCCAATTCACGCCTTGAATCAACGTAGACGAAATAGAATTCCCAGCCCAAAAGAGAAATCAGGAAAAAAATCCAAAATTTTGAAAGCCCTAACCTCCAAATTCCTAATTTCAGAAATTCTAAATTCAATTTCAATTCGAAATCTCCATTTGAAACCCTAGCTCAAAAAGACGAGACCAAAACCTACAAGGGAAAAACAACAACCCAAATTCCCAAATCAGAAACCAGATTAGGAACCCTAAATTGCAAGAGTGGGATCGCGATTCACTACGTTGTTATCGCCGGTAACCCTCGCAACGGGTCGCTGCTGCTTTCGCCAGCCATCGTCAAACAGAGACCTTGGGAGAAAAATAAAAAAATAAAAAAAACTTAGGAAAGTTTTCTCATTAGGGTATTTGGGAGAAGAAAAGGAAATATCTTTATGTTTAGAATTATTGGTTCAGATTTCAGAAGCTAATTATGGCTTACACCAAATTAAAATTTTGGGCAATTAAAATTTCTTAACTACAACACTTAAATCAAACTGTTTAAAAATATGTTTTTTTCGTTCTTTAAAACCATTTATTCAAGACTTTATCCTTTTTAAAAGAATTCTATGGCATTCCAAGAAATGCTAAACCATTAATTATTGTCGCATGATGATTATAAAACCTAACAAAATTCAATAAATTACCCAAACAGCAAAAGTATTAGGCATTACTCAAAGTTTTCACTTATTTTAACAATTACATATATAAGCACTTTCTATACACTCAAAAGAAAATCAAGCAAATATCCTTATTTATCATTAAATAAAACAAGATAAACTTCCCACTCTCTTTTTCTTTGTCTTCATTCTTTACGTGTCTCTAATCTTACTCTCCTTCCTTTTCATTTTTAATTTAATAAACCATTTTCGTTTAATTTTAGACACACATCTCTACCAATAAGCCAATACATCATATTAAAAATATAAGATAATACAAATTTAAAACTATACAATAACGTATTGTAATTATATCAACAAAATAAATAAGTGACATAAAACTTTGGATAGAATAACAACTAATGTTTAGTCTTATCTAGACTATATGTACATAATTTTGTTCTAATTGACTTGTATATAGAATTAAATTTATAGTTATGTATTGTATATAATTATATTAAAAAAATTTATTCTCATTCATGTTATCGTTATATTTTATTAAATATTTGATAAATCTAATACTATATAATTAAGATGTTACATATCCATTTTGAAATTAGATTGTAAATATTTTTTTTTATTAAATAACCTAAAAATTTAACATCATGGAAATACTAAATATTTACTATCATTTTTTTTCTTCGAGAAGAAAATATAAATATTAGATTATTAGAAAGATTTCTGAAATACGTATACATATATACAGAGAGAAAACAAATGTGTAATTGCTTTCTAATATAAGTTTTATCGAATAAATATTGATGTTTGCATGTCATTGCCTTATTACAACAATTCTTCAAAGTAGTTAACAAAAACTTTTATATACGCAGTATTAATTTGATTGATAAAAGAAAATTTACATGAATTTCATTATCTATACTATTGATTAATAAGAGGATTCACTTCGTTCACCTTATTTTTTAAATTTAATAAAACATTTTCTCTTTCGGTATCTATGTATTTTTTTATTTCTATTTTTTAAAATTTAAATAAATTACTTATAATAAAATACTACTTTCCAGTTTTATTTTCTTTTATAATTATTTTTTTAATTCAAATAATTACTCGTGATAAATAAATCATCTACACAAATTATCTATAATAAAATTATATAAAATATTTATTTAATAATTATCATTTTATAAAAATATTTTATAATTTAGTAAAACTTTTACTAAAAAAAAAAGGCCCACACAAATGTTTTCACTAGTTAATACTATTAATAAAAATATCACAGTAATTTTTTATGACAATATAACTATCACTATAATTCTTAAAATAAATATAATTGTTTTATAATTTATTATAAATATGTAACATCGCTTAAACGGATAAAATTAGATCTTAATAAACAAAATAAATATATTCTAAACTTATAGATATAACATAATAAAATCATCTAAATGAAAATAACTAAAATGATATATATTTTTTAAGAATCTCAACCTGTATACATGTATGCCTAAATTATTAATTAATATTTCTAACCTTTTCACATGCAAAAGTATCAAGATATCACATAAATAAGTTACTCACTTATAACTTAACTTTTAAATTAAAATTAGTTTTTCTTTTCCAAAGTTCCTTATACATTAAAGTAAAAAGTAAGAAGTAATTAAGTCATTATTTTCATAGTGTGAAATCTTAACCATAACACAATCAAATTTTCTCAAAACTCCAATATACAAACTACAAAAAATAATAATAAAATAAAAATCAAGGTTAGCTCGCACAGAATTTAAAACAAAAGGATGGAAGTTCTGATTAGAAAGTCACAAGTTTACCCTTATGTTCTCAAACTTCACGTTGGACTTATGTATTCCTGAAGTTTTTAGCTTTTTTCGGTGATAAGATAAATGTCTCTACGATTTGTGAATTCGGACAAAGCCTAGAGATTTGTTTTGTCTCGAATAGCCACGAGTTTGACTAGAGTTCCTAGAGTGGTATTTTTAACCCATGACTGGTTCCAAATGTTTTTATTAATTCTAAATTTTGGGTTTGTAAGACGAGTGTTTCATCCTACACCTCCAAGATATCATCATGCACCTTCTAAAATTACATTTTTAACTTTCTAACATTTCATCCTAACTTTAATAAATATTTTTTCATTTTCTTTTCTTTCTTATTCACCACCTTAATAATAATTTACTTTAATTTAAAATTTAAATATTATTTAATATAATTTTATATTTTAATAATTATTAAAATATGATTTATATTATAATAATAATTGTATTAAAAACTTATAAATAAAATAATAAAAAAATAATAACTATTATTATAATATAAATTATATTTTAATAATTATTAAAATATAAAATTATATTAAATAATATTAGAATTTTAAATTTAATTATTATTAAGGTGGTGTAGAGTTTTTTTAACAAGAAAAAGAAAAAAAATAAAAATATATTTATTAAAATTAAAAATAAATTTTTTATAAAATTAAAGGTGTAGGATAATAACGAAATGTCAGAAGGTTAAAAGTGGAATTTTTGGAAGTGCAGGATGAGATCTTGGAGGTGTAGGATGAAACACTCTTTTAAGATACCTTTGCAAGGTAGGTAGGTCCAGTCAGAAAAAAAAAATCCAATTGCACAAAATTTTATGATGCTTAAGTAAGTAAAAACTTAATGATTTATTTAAAGTATAAGTGAAAGTATGAAAAAAAAAAATTGTGTGTTATATTTTTTAATGGAACTCTTTACATGAAACTATGATATATGTTGATCATGTTTGAATATCTTAAAAATAATAGTATATAACCATATAAGAAATGAGGCACAACAAATATACGCATTTATAAGTATTGAATATCTATCTAAATTCTCTATACTAACATGTACAAAAACATTTTACTTTCATTTTTCCTTTTTTTTATCTTTTTTTTTCAATCATGCTTTACAAAACATTTTTAAACATTGGTTAACACAAAATCATGTTTTTATTTTCAAATGTTTCATATTGAATCTCTAGTCTCAACTAAAGTGAGACAAGTCCATCTAGTTTGTGGGATTATATGTTCTTCTCAATTTTCTATCATTTTGGTCCTTTGGTATAATCTATGTTTTTTATTTAAAACCTTTTATTCAATCAATTATCATTTAAATATTGTTTTAAATAAAATACAAAGTTAAAATGTTACATTAATTATATATTAATTATAAGGGAAAACAATAAGTAAATTATTAATATTTTTTTATTTCTATTTTCAAGGGTATATCAATTATTTTTCTATAAATGTATATCAATTATTTTTCTATAAATTCATGTTTAGCTTTCATGAAACTACAAGTGACATTTAACTTTTGTACAATTTCATGATCTTAAAGAGCATTTTGAAAAGATTTATTGGAAAATTTGAGATAAAATCTATTGGAATTATGATTAGGATTATGATTTTATTAAATTTTGCACAACCCGTATTAAGTCATGGTTTTTTTTGCCAATTGAAGTATAAAGTTCAATGTGCAACATTAAAAATTACTTCTAAAGGATTGTTTAACATATGTGTCAATTATTGTAAGTCACATTGTAGCCAACTATCCAATCATCCTTTTCATAATTGTATAAGTGATAAGTTAACGCCATAACGTATTCTTAAATATGTTCTTCTATCATGATTTTATATTGTTTTTTTATATTTTATTTCACTTTTTTTTCATTATTTTTATAATTTATTTGCTTGTTTATGATTTTGACTATTAAATATTAATTGTTCCTGATAATGTGAACAAGATCAATACTTCTATACAAAAGTGTAAAAAAATATTATAATTTATAGCAAGAAAAAATTATTAGAAAAAATAATATTTCTACTCGACAATAAAAAATACAGCGTGCGTGATCAATAAAAAAAGTATTTGTTATTTATTGTCTCATTTTTTCTTTCAATTACTTCCCATAATCTTTTTTATTCTTGCAACTAATTAATATAATTAAACAAATTAAAACTTAAGCATATATTAATTTTACTCATTTTTCTAAACGAATATAATTCATTTAGAAAATCGCCTACAACACTATCATTTCAACAATATTAAGATCGAGAAAAAAACACAAACTATAAATTAAATTAAATTTGAAGCTTTGTACTGTTATCATTCTTCATGCAACTGTATTAATTTTAATAATTCTAAGTATAAAGTATTTAAACAAAATTAACTTAGGAAAAGAAGTTAAGGTTTTTTTGGCTAAGGAATATTCTCGATGAATTTTCCATTTACTTTTGACAATAACGTAGTTTAGATGACAAGTGATCCATTGAAAAAAATATTTATTTGATCGACAAGTTTTAAAAACATTGTTCTCCAATTTTATTATCACTTCATTCACATAACACAAATCAAAATCAATTCTTAAAAAAAATCTCTATATACCATATATTTTACCTAGAACATTTACAAACTCTTAAAATTTATACATTCATCCTTACATATTAAAAATTTCCAAAATTTACAATTCATAAATATTAGTAAAGATAATATTTTTATTTTAAAATTTCCCCTTAACTTTTGTTTAGGAGTGACAAAGTGGGTTGTGGCCTACTAGCCCAACAACCCGTCAAAACACGACAGACTAAGTTGAAATTTTCAATTCATTAGATTGTTTCGACTCACCCTACCTAACTTGCAAAATTGGCAAGTCAAAAATCAACATGTTCTTAGCTAACCCGTTTTTTTTTTCATTTTTATTAATTTAAAAATTATAATTAAAATAATTTAAAAGTTTAAACTTTCTATATTATATTTTTGTAAAAATATAAATATACAATACTATTATAATTTAAATCATTAACACTTGAAAAATATTTATTTGATTACAAATGTTTTATATATTTATTTATAAGTATATATGTAAACAAATTTTAAATTTTAAATTTAAAAAAAAATAATAATAAATTTAATAAAAGTAGTAGGCTAATCTACTGGACCAAGTTGACATTTTTGCCACTCTTACTTTAATTTTTTTCAATCTCAATATGTAAACCTGTATGCCTAAGTTTTTAATTAATTTTTTTAGCCTTTTCACTTGCAAAAATATCAAGACAAAACACAAAATAGATTACTTACTTATAATTTAACTTTTAGATTAAAATTAATTTTCCTACTCTAAAGTTCCGTATACTTTGAAGTAAAAAGTAACAAATAAATAAGTTATTAATCTCTTCATTATGTCAAATGCTAACCATAACCATTACACAATAAATCTAAAACAAAAAAAAAAATCAAATTCTCTTGAAACTCCAACATACAAACTACAACAACAAAAATCAAAATTTATTTACCAATTATTACATACGGATACAAATTTGTAAGTAAATTAAACATTACTTATAGATATTATTTACCAATCCTAATCGGTAGGTAAATTGAACATTAAATACGCATATTACCTATTTATAAGTAAATTGAACAATACGTATTATTTACATACGAAATTTACTCATAGATTTCGTAAAACAATAATTTTTAACTATTAATAAAATAATTTATAAGTATGAATCCGTACATAAGTTATAAGGGTGTGTTACCTATAAATTTCACATACATATCTAATATAAAATTGTTCTTATCGATTTTGGATTTAGGTTTTTTAAAACACGTGGCGAAATCTTGATGATATCTTTGCAAGATAGGTTGGTCCAAACTTATGCTTAAGTAAGTAAGAGCTTAGAGAATTGTTTCAAGTATAAGTAAGCGTATGAAGAATGATTTTGTGTATTGTACTCCCTGATCAAGTTCATGCTAGGACGAGAAGGTCGCTATGCTTGAACATGTTAGACACAATAGTGAATAAATATCTCAAAAATTATGTCACAATGATTATATGCATTGCATGTTTATTATTAGTGAAAAATGTCAAGTTTTAATGAGAATTAAGTCTTTTTAATTCTTTTTCCAATTTGAACTATCACTCTTTTTGTTGTTTTTCTGCTTTTTATATTATATTATATATATATATATATATATATATATATATATATATATATATATATATATATATATATATATATATATATATATATATATATATACTCTTTAATAATTCAGAGCACTTTAATCTTAAAATTCTGATAAGAAAACAACTCCTTTCTTTTTTTTCTTGAAAAAAAAAGAAAGGAATAAAAAATAAATAATAAAAATAAAAGAATATATATTTTTCTTCAAAATAATAAGTATATGTTCTTTACACCATTATTTTATGTTTCTTTTATTTTTTATTTTTTTCATTAATTTTAATCTTCATTTTCTTGTTTAATTATCCTGACGAAATTGGGTGTTGACAACTAATATTAAGCGGAGTGTGCTACTTATATTGGGTTGTTGTCTTTTCGATAATTCTACATTTATTATTGTTGTTAAGGCCTATTGGATGACCCGCTCTTTGAGTGCGTCCATGTTCTTAGACCACTTCTTGAAGATTGAGTCCGATAATGGTTCGGGTTAAAGATCACATATCGAAGAATGCATAATCACTAAGGGGGTCAAATTAAGTATGTTGGTTGTTGCAATGGTGAACCTTTCCATGAAGTGTCGGAGAGTCTCATTCTCTTCTTGTTTTGTGCACTTCAAAGAGGCCAATGTGATTAGAACTATTTTGTAATCAATAAGTTGAGCTTTAAAGATCGTGCTCAACGTATTGAGGGAATCTACCGAATTATGAGGTAATGTATAATACCAGTCTAGGGCATGAACATTCAGACTGGTAGGGAACAACCAACAACACACTATCTTTTCTCGAGTATGAATGTGTACCTAGGTCAAATAAGCTTTCAAATGAGTGGTTGGATCGATGGTACTGTCGGAGGTGTACCCTTACGTCCTGGAAGTTCACGTTGAACTCTTGTACTCATAAATAATTTGGCTTATTTCGGCAATGAGGTGAATGTCTCCACGGGTTGTGAATTCACGGATAGCCTTGAGATTTGTCCCATCTCCATTAGTCACGAGTTGGGCCAGGACTTCTAGAGTGGTGTCTTGATGACTCCTTTACTATTGTTGCATGATTGGTTGTTCTCCATTTAATTTGTGGTATTTTATGCTCTTCTCGATTTTCTCTCCTTTCGTTCTCTTTCTTTAGTATAATCTATCTTTTTCATTTAATACCTTTTAGTAAGTCAATTATTATTTAAATATTGTTTTAAATAAGTTATGGGGAAAATTTAATAATCTTAGAGAGAATTTAGAAAAGAGTTATGGGGAAAATTGAAATAAAATGTATTGGGGTTATGATTACGATTATGATTTTATTAAACTTTGCACAACCCGTATTAAGTCATGGTATTTTCTGCATTGTGAAGTGTAGAGCCCAATGTGTGTTTCAAGGATTTACTCAATAAATGTTTCATAATTGTGTCACTCATTGTGAGTCAGGGTGTAGCAAATTATACAATCATCCTTTTTATAATTGTATCAATAATTGTCACTTAATAAAGTTTGCCGCCATTAACAATGACATATATTTTTAAATATTTTCTTCTTTCATGGTTTTTATTATTTTTCCCTATTTTATTTCACTGTTTTTTTTTTCTCGTGATTTTAATAATTGATTTCAAGATTTAAAGATCTTCAAAGATTTTTAAAAAATTTTAAAATCCAATTCACCCCCTCTTGGCTTGAGATATAAGGGCTACTTTTCTAACAACCATAACTCAAAATCAAATTCTCTTGAAACTTCAATATACAAACTAAAAAAAATGAAAATCAAGGTTAGCTTGCCCAGTTTTTGAAATAAAAGGGTAGAAGTTCTGATCACATATGTACCCTTACGTCTTAGAAGTTCAAGTTGGACTCATGTACCTGTGAATTTTTGGCTTCTTTCAGCAATAAGGTGAATGTCTCTATCGATTTTGAATTCGGGCAAAGCCTAGAGATTTATCCAGTCTCAAATGGCCACGAGTTGGGCTAAGGCTCCTCAGTGGCATCTTGATGGCTACTTTACTGTTGTCCCACGATGGATTACAAATGTTTTTATCAATTCTAAATTTTGGGTTTATAAGACATGTGATGGAATCTTGAGATACCTTTGCAAGGTAGGTCGGTCCATACAAAAAAAAAATCAAATTACAAAAAGCTTTATGATGCTTAAGCAAGTAAAAACTTACGGGTTTATATACAGTATAAGTGAAAGTATGAAAAAATGATTTTGTGTGTTATACTTTCTAATGGAACTCTTTATATGAAACTATGAGATATGGTAATCATGTTTGAATATCTTAAAAATAATGGTAGATAACCATCTAAGAAATGAGGCACAACAAATATATGCATCTATATGCATTGAATATCTACCATTAATAAAGATTGTGAAACTTCCATTAGCATTAAGAAACATTTTACTTTCACTTTTTCTTTTTATATCTCTTTTTAGGAATTAGTGACAATATCATGTTTTACAAAACATTTTTAAATATTGGCTAACACAAAATCATGCTTTTATTTTCGATTATTCCATGTTGAATTTCTAGTCTCATTCAAGTTAGGTAAATCTATTTAGTTTGTGGGATTCTACATTCTTCCCAATTTTCTCTCCTTTCGTTCCTTTTTTGTTGGTATAATCTATTTTTTCATTTAATACCTTTTAATAAGTCATTTATCATTTAAATATTGTTTTAAATAAGATACAAAGCCAAAACATTACATTAATTATATATATTAATTATAATAGAAAATAATAAATAAATTATTAATACTTTTTTATTACTAAATATTTTCAAGCGTAAAAATGTATATCAATCATTTTTCTATAAATTGATGTCTAGCCTTCATGAAACATCACAAGTGAGATTTACCTTTTGCACAATTTCATAATCTTAAAGATAACTTAGAAAAGAATTATGGGGAAAATTGAGATAAAATCTAAAGCCAAAACATTACATTAATTATATATATTAATTATAATAGAAAATAATAAATAAATTATTAATAATTTTTTATTACTAGATATTTTCAAGCGTAAAAATGTATATCAATCATTTTTCTATAAATTGATGTCTAGCCTTCATGAAACATGTGAGATTTACCTTTTCCACAATTTCATAATCTTAAAGATAACTTAGAAAAGAATTACGGGGAAAATTGAGATAAAATCTATTGGGGTTATGTTTACAATTATGATTTTGTTAAATTTTGCACAACCCGTATTAAGTCATGGTTTTTTATGCGATCTCAAGTGTAGAATTCGATGTTATTTCGCAGCAATTTCTACAGAATTGTTTGAGAGATGTATGGGTCATTGTAAGTCGCACTGTAGCCAATTTTCCAATGATCATGTTTATAATTGTATAAGTGATTGTCACTCAATGAAGTCTAACGCCATCAACGACGGTAGGTATTATTAAATATGTTCTTCTATCATGGTTTTATATTGTTTTTTTGATGTTTTATTTCACTATTTTTTTCTCATTATTTTTATAATTTATTTGCTTGTTTATGATTTTGACCATTAATTTTACATGTTTTCCAGGTGCTCCTGATGCGGTGAACAATGAGATGAATACTTGCATACAAAAGTGTAAAAAAATATTATAATTTATAGCAAGAAAAAATTGTTAGAAAATATAATATTCCTACTTGATAATAAGAAATACATCTTGATCAATAAAAAGTATTTGTTATTTATTTTCATGTTTTTTCTTTCAATTACTTCCCCTAATCTTTTTTATTCTTGCAACTAATTAATATAATTAAATAAATTAAAACTTAAGCATATATTAAATTTACTTAATTTTTTAAATGAATATAATTCATTTAGAAAATCGCCTATCCCACCAGTCATTTCAATAATATTCAGACCCACTCTTGGAGAAAAAAAACACAATACAAAAAATGAGACCCTAATTATAAATTAAATTAACTTTGAAGCTTTGATTCATTATCATTTTTCATAATGTAAAAGTAATGAATCAATGATAAAAACATAAAACATTGTTTCAACGTTTTCAACAAATATTAAATCTTAGGGTTCATTTGAGGGTGATTATTTGAAAGAGAGTGATTGAATGAATTTGAGTGAATTTGAGATAAATTATGCAATTTGAAGTGTAAAGTAAAGTGTAAAATACTAAGAATTTTTCAAGAATTGTTTGACAAATGTGTCAATGATTATAAGTCACTCAGTAGCCAATTATCCAATCATCATTTTTTTAATTGTATAAGTGATTCTCACTTAATGAAGTCTAACGCCATCAACGACAGTATGTATTCTTAAATATTTTCTTCTTTCATGGTTTTATATTGTTTTTCAATGTTTTATTTCACTATTTTTTTCTCTTGATTTTGATAATTTATTTGTTCTTTTATACCATTAATTTTACATTTTTTCTCTTGATTTTGATAATTTATTTGTTCTTTTATAGCTTTAATTTTACATGCTTTCCAGGTGCTGCTGATATTATGAACAATGAGATTAATACTTGCATACAAAAGTGTAAACAAATATTATAATTTATAACAAGAAAAATTATTAGAAAAAATAATATTTCTACTCAATAATAAAAAATACATCTTGATGAATAAAAAGTATTTATTATTTATTTTCATGTTTTTTCTTTGTATTACTTCTCATAGTTTTTTTATTCTTACAACTCAGATGTTAATAAAACAATTAATATAATTAAATAAATTAAAACTTAAGCAGATATTAATTTTACTCATTTTTGTAAATGAATGTAATTCATTTAGAAAATCACCTACAACAACTTCAGTCCTTTCAATAATATTGAGACTCATCGAGAAAAAAAAAACACTATGGACTATGAGAATCCTAACTATAAATTAAATTAAATTTGAAGGTTCGATTCGTGATCATTATTCATGCAACATTAGTATTTTTATCGTTTAATGTAAAAGTAATGAAGCAATGATAAAATGTAAAACATGGTTTTGTGAAAAGACGTTTTCAATAAATATTATATATGTGTTCACTTGAGGGTGATGATTTAAGATTAATGTAAAAGTAATGAAGCAATGATAAAATGTAAAACATGGTTTTGTGAAAAGACATTTTCAATAAATATTATATATGTGTTCACTTGAGGGTGATGATTTAAGAGAGAATGATTGAATGGAATTGAAAGTAAATCGTATGTTGTTTTTTATAATGAATTTGGAGGTGATTAAGAGTTAATTTGGAATAAAATTTGTGAAAGTATGTGTAGGATTTGAGTGATGTGATAGATAAAAAAATGTATTAATTGATAGAAATTAAAAATTACTAAAATGTCCTTAATAGTAAAAGTAATATAAAATTATATTTATTAATAATATATTTATTGATAAAATAAATTTTAAGTATTAAAAAACATAAAAATTAAAAAAAATTAAAAAAAATTAAATAAAGTAAAATTATTCTTTTAAGTATGTCATAAATTGTTTTCTATCACTAGCTTATCATTTTCTTTGTGTTTTGTTAGTATTCTCTTGTGCTTTGATGTCTTATGTATTATCATTCGGTGATATGAGTAAAGGGTGATGAGGTATCAGTGGAGCAGGCTTTGGATGGAAGAACAACTTATGTTTAGTCTTATCTAAGTTAGTTAGATGTAGATAGTTTTATTCTAGTTGAATTATATATAAAATTAAATTTGTAGTTATGTTTTGTATATAATTATATTAAAATCTTTTTATTCTCAGTAATGTTAACTGTTGTATTTTATTAAATACATGAAGTTTTTTCGTAGTTTAATATTATATAGTTAGGATGTTATAATATTCATTTTTAAAATTACATTGTAAATATTTTTTTTATTAAATAACCTAAAAATTTAAGATCCTAGGAATACTAAATAATTACTATCACTATTTTTTCTTCGAGAAAAAGTTATAAATATTATATTATTAGAAAGATTTCTGAAATACGTATACATATAGAGAGAGAAAAAAAATGTATTAATTTGATTGATAAAAGAAAATTTACATAAATTTCATTATCTATACTATTGATACTTATGATTAATAAGGGGATTCACCTTGTTCACCTTATTTTTTAAATTTAATAAAAGATTTTCTCTTTCGGTATCTATGTATTTTTTAATTTTATTTTTTATAACTATTTTTTAAAATTTAAATAAATTACTTATAATAAAATAATACTTTCCAGTTTTATTTTTTTATAATTATTTTTTTAATTCAAATAATTACTCGTTATAAAATAAATCATCAACACAAATTATCTATAATAAAATTATAAAAAAATATTTATTTAATAATTTTCATTTTATAAAAAATATTTTATAATTTAGTAAAACTTTTACCAAAATAAAAAAGAAAGCCCGACCCACATGTTTTCACTAGTTAATATTAATAAAAAAACATTTAAAAATATTACAATGGTAATTTTTTATGACAATATAACTATCAGTATAATTCTTAAAATAAATATAATTGTTTTACTAATTTATTATAAATATGTAACATCACTTAAACGGATAAAATAAGATCTTAATAAACAAAATAAATACGTTCTAAAGTTATAGAGGTAACATAATAAAATTATTTAAATGAAAATAACTAAAATGATATATGTTTTTGACAATCTCAATCTGTATGTCTATGCCTAAATTATTAATTAATATTTCTAAACTTTTCAGTATCAAGACATCACAAAATAGCTACTTACTTATAACTTTACTTTTAAATTAAAATTAGTTTTTCTTTTCAAAGTCCCTTACACGTAACAAATAAATAAGTCATTAATCTCTTCATTATATTAAATTCAACCATAACCATAACACAAAATCATTTTCTTTTAAAACTCCAATATACAAACTACAGAAAAAAACAAGGTTAGCTTGCGCAGTATTTAAAGTAAAAGAATGGAAGTCCTTATTCTTGGAAAGTCACGAGTGTACCTTATGTTCTTGAAGTTCACGTTGGACTCATATACCTATGAAGTTTTTGGATTTTTTTGATGATAAGATGAATGTCTCTGCGGGTTGTGAATTCGGGCAAAGCCTAGACATTTGTTCCGTCTCGAATGGTCAGTGTTGGACTAAAGTTCCTAGAGATGATTACTTTACCCACCATTGATTCCAAATGTTTTTATTAGTTCTAAATTTTGGATTTGTAAGACATGTGATGAAATTTTAAGATTTTGCAAGATAGGTCGGTCCAAACAGAAAAAAAAATCCAATTGCAAAAAACTTTATGATACTTAAGTAAGTAAAAACTTAAGGATTTATTTAAAGTATAAGTGAAAGTATGAAAAAAAAATGTTTTTGTGTGTTATATTTTCTAATGGAACTCTTTGTATAAAACTATGAGATATGGTAATCATGTTTGAATATCTTGAAAATAATAGTATATAACCATTTAAGAAATGAGGCACAACAAATATATACATTTATATTCATTGAATAATATTTGTCTAAGTTCTCTAGACTAACTTGTACAGAAACATTTTATTTTCATTTTTTCTTTTTTTTATCTCTTTTTTCATTAGGTACTGGTATCATGCTTTACAAAACATTTTTAAATATTGGCTAACACAAAACCATGCTTTTATTTTCGAATGTTTCATATTGAATCTCTAGTCTCAACTCAGATGAGAGAAGTCCATTTAGTTTGTGGGATTTTCAATTTTCTCTCCTTTGGTTCCTTTGGTATAATCTATGCTTTCATTTAATACTTTTTATTCAATCAATTATCATTTAAATATTGTTTTAAATAAGATACAAAGTCAAAATGTTACATTAATTATATATTAATTATAAGAGAAAACAATAAGTAAATTATTAATATATTTTTTTATTGCTAAATATTTTCAAGGGTAAGAATGTATATCAATTATTTTTCTATAAATTCTTGTTTAGCTTTCATGAAACACCACCACAAGTGAGATTTAGTTTTTGTACAATTTCATAATCTTAAAGAGTATTTTGAAAAGACTTATGGGGAAATTTGAGATAAAGTCTATTGGGATTATGATTACAATTATGATTTTATTAAATTTTGCACAACCCATATTAAGTACTAGTTATCTTTGCCGAGTGAAGTGTACACTTAAATGTGTACCACTAAGATTTTCTTCTAAAAAATATTTTGACATATGTGTCAATGATTGTAAGTCACATTGTAGCCAATTATCCAACCATCTTTTTTATAATTGTATAAGTGATTGTCACTTAATGAAGTTTAACACCATCAACAACGGTACGTATTCTTAATTATGTTTTTCTATCATGGTTTTATATTGTTTTTCCATGTTTTATTTCACTATTTTTTTTCCTCATATTTTCTATAATTTATTTACTTGTTTATGATTTTGACCATTAATTTTACATGCTTTCAGGTGCTCCTAATGTGTACAATGAGATGAATACTTGCGTACAAAAATGTAAAAAACTATTATAATTTATAGCAAAAAAAAATTATTAGAAAAAATAATATTCCTAATAAGAAATACATCTTGATCAATAAAAAAATATTTGTTATTTATTGTCTTGTTGTTTTCTTTCAATTACTTCCCATAATC